>NC_041064.1:19799284-20099284 GCF_900634775.1 Gouania willdenowi
GCAGAGTTTTTATGACAGTGACATAAGTAAAAGGGACCTTTAGGGGGAGCGCTAAGCGCAAGTTACTTAGTTCTGCTTTAACAAATGTTGGCATTTAATGGTTGTGGTAGTAACTTAAGCGCATAAGCTAAAAGATGTGTTTGCCCATTGGGTTTGATTGAATATTCCAACACAAATGATAACCAACACAAACGTGGTTAATACAGCCCTTGTTTAAATCAGGGATTTGCACTCACAAGCTGTTTTGGTAACACATGCAAAATAAATGAAGTAATTACTGAAAGAAGTGAAAATGCATATTTTTGAATTATTGCAAACAAATCTGAATAAATGCAGGACAAATACAATATTTTAGGCTGTGTGAGAAAGTGAATGCGAGGGGGAAACAAAAATAAACAGATGAAGACAAGAAACAATGGACTGATACAAAAATTATAAAAAAAATGTAAATGTTAAAATTGTTTTTTTATGTTTTTGTTTTGTAAATATTGATCGAGTAGAAAAGGTACGCTCCCTCCATTGCCGTTTTCACCAAACATCCTATTCTCTCTTTCATGCCTGCAGCCATTGTGTATAAGGCTTACAGTTAACACCTGCCTGTCACATGGAGTAAATATATGTGCAAAACCGTGATAGCAATTTAGTTGTATTGTTTAGTAAATCACATTGCTTTGAATTTCTCCCTTCCAATATTTTGCCTGTTATTACAGCTCTGCCCAGATTGCATATTAAATAAAGACAAATGCAGTTTTTGTAAATGGGGTGGTTGATAAAGCTTAATGTGTATTAGCGTGCACCGTAACAATTGTACACATTTTTATCCAGGCAAACCTCAAAAAAATGGCGTAAATTATTCATAAAAAAAATATTTTTTTCTTTTCCACCAGGCACTTAATGTTCCATAGACCAGTATTGGTCCAGGTAAGATATTTACAAAAGAGAGAATATGTGAAATTCAATAATATTTTGGTTTCAGAGCAGTCGGTATGTTTATGTCTCGTGGCTGTTAGTTGTAAGTTGCGTTTAGGGGACAAGTTATTCAAACAATTGAGTAAAGAACTTTCTACATAACCCCAAGCAGCTGCACGTACAGGCACGTCTCACCCATGGGGGATTCAAAAATTAGTAAGTTGGCAAAAAACGGTCCAAAAGTGGCAAAAACATGGCAAGAAAAGAGTGAAAAGTGACTAAAATAGGCCAAAGGCAGCCAAGAGTGGCAAAAAATTATAAAAGAGAGGAAACAGGTGGTATATAATGAGAAATATATTGAGAAAGTGCAAAAATATGGACCAAAAAGGGGCAAAATGTAGGGGAAAAGGAAGTAAGTGTTTTTTATTTGGCAAAAGGTAGCCTATTTGAAAGAAAAGTGGCAAAAAATGGTTAGAGATTCGACAAAAATTGGATAAAACTGTCAAAAAGAACTTGCATAAATGGACAGAAATGAGGGAAAGGGTATATTTATTGGCAAGAGGAAGCTAGAATAAAAATGGCACCAAAAAGTAACATTTGGGAGAAAAAAAATCTATGAAAATGTCTTATAAGGCACCCTTTAATAAATTAAACTTTTTCTTTTAAACTAAAAAGTTTAAACTTTTGTGGCACAGGTACTTGTCTTGCTACTCATGTATACCATGGTATCTTCTCAGCAATAAACCTGGTCCCGTGCATAGTTTAGATTCCTGTTGCCTGACAAAATAATCTCCTCAGCTAAATGAGGAGATTTACACCATGCAAATGTGGTATTTAACAATAAAGATAACAGGGAAACAACTTGTTATCTCCACAACCAGGTTTTACCTAATGTTGTCTTTTGAAGATTCAAATAGGCCCAGCTTTAAACCATCTGTCAATGTCCAAGTGAAGCTTACCAGATGCCCAAACATGACACAGTGATGAGTTACAATTCGGTATGCTGAAGGCCACTTTAAGGGCAGCCACTTTACAGTTGCAATAAGAATGGTGTTAATGATACAAGTATACGTTCTACTAAACGTTGTCTTTTGTAGCATTTTTTTGCCAGCAAAAACTGGTTTAGGCTGTGGCTGAGAGTTTTATTTTCCTTGTCCCTAACGGATAAGCTCAACAGCTTATTTAATTCAAAATCAAAGTCTTTAATGCACTTTTTATTTACTAAATTCAGCTTGATTAGTCTCTCATATTTATATTTGTTAAAGCAAAACTAAAAGTTTGCTGGAACCAAAAAAATGATGACTGCTTATATACATGTTGTGTGATCGGGGAGTTCTGATCAATACTAGTTTTTGAATGTGAGTATAGGGTCTTGACCCATTTCCATGTCACGTTACACTTTTCAGCTTTGTGTTCATTTCATCGTATTTCTATATTTAAATTAATCTAGTGGGGTTTAAATGGCTCGAGATCATAGCATCTGATAAATAAGGTTACTAGATTCAACTACTGTTATTAATTCTATATTTATATGCTTCAGATAATTTATGTAAATGGGATGGTTATGCTGAAATCGCGCTAGATTACGTTGCTAGCGACGTTAGCCTCACTGCTAGAACCTCAGACACCCATTTAATGGAAAAATACCATGGAAGTGTGTGATTTGATCCCAAAACCTTATTTGTGAAGTCTTTAACTACGTTGAACATGAAATCACTCGCAGCTGTGTGCTTGTCATGCTTCTGCCATGGCGTGTCACCAGGTAGAATAATCACCACTTAAACAAACACACCAAGAGCGAACAGCTGTCTTTGTACCAGAGCCTTTTCACATTTGAATTCCATGGTCACTACTCAAACCATAACACGTACAGTAGCACTTCTCCATGAGAGGTACAACAAAAAACATGTCCTTACATCCATACATCCAGGAAGATACTGTATCGTCTGCAGTGTGAATCTGAATTTAATGCACCAAAAAACAACTATATGTCTGTAGTCCAGTTTCAATTGAACAATATTAATGCGCGATTGTACATTTGTTCCTCTGGTCATTGAGTTTTGTACATCCAAGCATTAAAGTTACATTTAATGACAATAGTGACCACAAATTTAAACATAACACAAACATAAAGAGAAGAAGAAAAACTAATAAATATAGTTGTTCATGAGTAAGAGAGGAGTGCAGAGATAATTTAAGAAATTAGGCAAATGATTGATTGAAAGCCCTTTTCATTACAGACACCAACAGCAAGCTGCCCTGCAACATGCTACTCATCCATCGGGAGCATTTTGGTCGGTCAGTGTTTAACTCGATGATTAAACATTGAGTTAAATAGTTGAGGATTAAAAAATTCTGTCTCTCGATTCAAAGACAACTTGCTGTACTCCCCTAGAAGTGTTTCTTTTGTTTAAAAAAAATAAAACGATACATACAATTCAAGTCGATAATTCAATAGATATCCAATCAGTGATGAATTCTTGTTGGGGGGGACGGGGGACACACTATGATAAATGAGCCAATCAGAAGTAATCTCAATGTGAGAACTAAATATACACCGATGCCACTTAGCACTGAGGCTGCATTCACACCGGTGAATCCTACAGGGATTTATCTGCACAGATGTTTGTCTCTGTGTGTGTGTGTGTGTGTGTGTGTGTGGTTGCTGCATCATCAAGCACTGGAATGAGGAGCATTAAACCAGGAACTAGAAATTCAAAGTAAAACACCCAGAAATGAAATCATTGTAATTTTCAAAACTTGATTATTTTTCGTGAGGGCCGTTACCAAATAGTCTCTGTGGCCCAGTGGTTGGGGACCACTATCATAAATTGTTAAAGCTGCTGGAGACACATTTTTTAATCAGATTAAGACATCGTGTGGGCCTCATAGATAAACAATTTGAAGATCATTTGTTCACAGTCCTTGTTGTCTGGTGAAAAACCACAAGAAATCACGGTAAGAAATCCCAATGCATCCGTTTACAGGACTTCACATCTCACAATGCAATGCCCCAAACCATTCTGAAAAATGTCAATAAGAGCGTGTTTATGGTGAAAATCAAAACAAACTTTTGAGCGGCAATTGTTGGTCAACGAGTCCTAAACTGTCTTTATTTTCAAACGGCTTCTATATGCAGACGTAAAGCAGTGAAGAAGGACAGCCATGTGTGGAAGTTTGCAGACACTCATCGGAGTAACTATAGATTTTAACATATTTAGCTGGAGTCACTGACTTGCTTCACCTTCACTTGTTCTCTACTGTGTTTTACTGTTGAAATAAATTGCACTGTACGATTGGAGTGACTGCGTTAAAAACAGTTCTGTAAATGATGTGGTTTTCCTGTCCCCTTTGGAGCGAATCCTAAAGTGTGCTGTGAACTCAAACCGACCTAAATCCAGGTGATATAATTATCCGCTGTTCATTTAGGGTTATCCCTATGTGAAATCAGCAGTGAATAATAAACACTATATTGCCAAAGTTATTCCCTCAGCTTTTCTCGCAATTAGTGAAACATATCTTAAGTTGATATTTACATTTAGATGATCTGAAGATCAGATGTCAAACCAGACATTATGTCAAATCAAAGGTGAATGCCCTGGTAAGTTTAAATCCTTACTTGGAAAAAAAAATGGAGAAAGGAAAAGGTCATCCCAAACCTCCCACTGCACTATGGGCTTAAACATAAGCCCTTTTGTTTTTTTTATTTTTTTTTTCAGGCTTTAGAATAACCTTTTCCTTCCCTCACACCCTCTTTCACTCTTTTATCACCACTTCCTCTCCCTTTAGGAAGTAGACAAAGCCATGGCTCACTTTTATTCACATTGTGTCACCCTCCACTGGGAATCACTGCTTTGAATTGATATATCCGATTAAAAGCTGGTAAAGTGTGAACACACTAAATGCATCGGTGCACACTAATTCCCAAACATTTGTGTCTGTCCTAATTTTTAGCTGGCTCTGCAGTCTCGGCTCTGTGACAGGACTCGAATCGGAGAGTACCACCCTGGAGCGGTACGCTACACGCAGGCTGACCTTGTGGACCACAGCGATGACGATGACGATGACACCAACGTTCTCTTCTACTCACCTGACATGACCCTGAAAGACCGAGGGCCCTGAGAGAGAACCGTGGAATAGGAGAGAGGAAGCAGGGAGACAAAGAGACGACGCAAAGGAGCACGAAGAAGGGTCACAGCCAGGGAGAAACACGACGGATTAGAAACTGAGAGGCAGGAAAAAGAGGTAGGGAGGGAATGGAGGAGAAGATTGGGAGGACATTCAGGCAGATAGGAGCCGGAGATGAGCTGTCAGGTTCCATTATTAATCCCCATCCTTTACTATTTAATATCCTAAAGACGCACACAGCACACATACTGAGCAGAGCAGCAGCTCACTGCAATGCTGCCCACTCTAAAGACCCCTCTAATGTTAGAGTCATCTGCTGCAGTGCAAAGGTCTAGAAACCTAATCTTCTTTTCTTTTCTGTTTTTTTCTCACCATTTTCCTAATCCTGTGTTGTGTCGTATTTGGTCTCCAAGACAGGAAATAGATCAAGAAAAAACAACATGTTGTTTTTAGCTTGAGCAACAATTCTCTGCAGTAGATGTGTTGAAAAGCAGATATTTAAAAGGAACTCTAAGCGAAGAATGCAAAAAGATAAAATTAAATGATAGGAAATCAGGCATAGGATGTATTGAAAGAAAATCAATCTGACCACTAAAAGTCACTCCAAAAAAGTGCTGGTTTTTTTTAAAAGCATTTGTTTTACAGCTAATTGTGGCCATCAGAGTTTTTTTTTTTTTTACAAAAGTTTGAATTTTTTGTTCTTTTTTTATTACCATTAGACTTGTTCGTTATACTATATTTATGAGATCAATACTGTGTGTATATATGTGAAAGTTCTATTTTTGTACGTGCCTGAGACGAGAAATTTAAAGAAATCTTCAAATCCAAGCCTGACATCGTCACGTGACAGACAAGCACGGCATCATTCACAGCACACACACCGTCACAATCCACGGGAGGAAAAGGGAAAAAAAAGCAGCCATTAGTCAAACATGTTCCCACGCACACACTCAGGCAGGTTTCAAAGGTGCTTGTCAAAACAGGTTGGAAAAGATGACACACACTGCGACACCCACGGCGCAGCATCAGCTTTGATGGTTCATCATCTCGTGGCCTTTTGTCAGTCGTCGCTGAGCGGACAGCTGAGGTGTGATTGGCAGGATAATGGAGCCACTTTATATTCAACCACAGCCAGCTTAGTTTTTCAACATCCAGGTGGGTACCATGGTGGTGGTTGATGGGCGCTGTCCTCCATGCAGCTGTCAGCCACCGCCCCTCTGACAGGGTGAACTAATGAACTGACATTTGACACCCCCCACCCCTAAGGTTTCAGACTTATCATTGGGTGTCTGTGGCACCCCAATACAACTTGGGTTTGCAATACGACACTAAAATGCAACGCGCACTCATTTCCATAATATCTGGCACTGTTGCTGGTTGTACTCGACTGTGCACTCCATCAAATAAATGAGCAGCACAGACATTTCATAACAAATCTGAGACTGGGCGTGTTTATTTCATTTTCACCTTCCATCCATCTTCTTCTTCCTTTACTGTGTTAGTCATCATTCATTTAAACCTTGGCTTAAATAACGGTTAATAATTATTGTTTAGTCCCAAGGCCTTTTTGTATGTCTCCGAATCCAGTTATTTGAGTTTTGATTAATTGAAT
Organism: Gouania willdenowi; assembly: GCF_900634775.1. Taxonomy (NCBI): domain Eukaryota; kingdom Metazoa; phylum Chordata; class Actinopteri; order Blenniiformes; family Gobiesocidae; genus Gouania; species Gouania willdenowi. The sequence continues at coordinate 19,805,934 of NC_041064.1, forward strand.
GTGTGACCATGTTCTCCAGAAAGACATACAGACGTTTTCCACGCGCTCACATCCTGTGCTTCTCGTTCCAAACTCTGCTCCCATGTCATATAAAGATCCAATGGAATAAGCGAATCTCCCTGTCACGCCAAAAGACTTATTATTCCCATGCTCATATTGTCGCATGCACCGTAATTGGATACATTTTAACACCCGCGGCCCACGGGCATGTCGGCAGGCACGCTGCCTGCTATTAACTCGCCTCGCTTCGCCACCCTATCATTTGTCAGATCTGTGTTTGTGTGCTCCTGGTGCCTGTGTGCGTGCATGTGTGTGTGTGTGTATGTGTGGTTTGAGAAACCAGATCCATTGTTGGAGTCCGGCCATGACCTAGCTGTGACGCACGGAGACAGAGAGAGGAAGGAGAAGAGAGGGAGATGTGACAACAGCAGCACAGATACTGGAAAACAAGCCAGAGCGCCGTCACCTCTGAGCCAGAGGCAGGCGAGCATGGCGGCTGTTTGTGTCCCACCGGGAGTCCCGTCTGCTGTTTATTAGATTCCCGGCGGTATTTACAGGCGGGCAGAGGGGGAGGGTGTAACCCCACCCAGCTCACCCGCTGCTTACAGTCAAAATAAGGCCGGAGAAGGTTAATGGGGAGATTACAGCCTGCATGACGGATGTCTTCAAAGTATAAATAATTGAGTAGAAATTGCTGTGCAGCCCTGAAATCTTTTAATTAACTACTTTTGCTGTAGGGTTCTGAATTTGAGCACTATATATACGGTAGGTAAAAAGATATATTTGTAATGCTGTATTTTCATTTTTTCTTGCCTTTGCTATTTTTGATCCGAATAATAAAGAAATGCTAAGGAGAGAAAATGTTAGCAATTAACTTATTGTTCATTAGTAGAGTTCAGTACCACTAGATGTTGGTGGGATTCACACATAAAGGTTTACTTGTTCATTTTGAAGACACGTCAACAATAATGTTTATTCTAGAGCTGGGAATTGAATGCGTTAATTGCGATTACTTAATTACAGAAAAATAACGCACTAAAAAAAACCCGTAGTTAATTATGTTTTGTTTTGGCACTCCAAACAGCATAGAACCTTTCTCATTTTACGAGTTCCTGGTATACCCATAATACTGAGTTCCAGCCACATTAATTTGGACCAGTTATTTATACATACTGAGGATGAAAAGAACCAGATTGAAACAAAATTCTCCTCTCAGATCCAAGCATGATCAAACAAATATTCGGGGTTCAGTGAGATATTGCGATATTAAAGTGTAAGTACACCCCCAGGTCTTTGCTGATCTGTCACTAGGGATACATTCATAAAATGCCTTGATTATGGGCATTGCTCCTAGAGTAGTTAGGACACGCCCAGTCACAACGGCCCCACCCCCACAGTGCTGCACAGTTCTGCATGAAGCTGTCAATCAAAGCTCACTGAGCGCTGTGAGAGGAGGAAACCTATAGTCCCTCCTACCATCTATAGGAGGTGCGGGGCCAACAGTGACAGCCAATAGCAAAATTCAACAGCCTAAATTAATTATTTACCTCACTATTAGATTCAATTGACTTTACACAAAATGTAAACAAACCAACTCATTAACATATGGATTAGATATTGATCACCTGACAATATATCCTCAATCCTGTTCTTTCTGATCATTTTTGTTATCCTTTGAATTTAGAATATCAGTTTGCTTAAACTCTTAGACAAGAGTACACTATAATAGATCACTGTCTGAAAAAGCTGTAGCTAGATTTAAAGATTTAGTTCCATCACTGCTTACTTCTGATCCATATGATAGCTCAACAGAGAGTAGCTATCAATGTTTTACGATAGAGTAAATAGATTATCTTATCAACAGTGCAATGTTGTCACTGCACACAGCTCTGGATACTGTTGCTCTGCTTAAAAAGAAGACAATATGTCATATAAAGGTTGCTCCTTGGTATAATTCTGAATTGCGTCTTAAAACAGGCATCGCGAAACATGGTAGAAGTTCATATTGCCTGGAGAAAGAGTTTGTTAGCTTCGCAAAGCTAGAGCTTCCTATTACTCAACTTTAAGGTATTGTAGACGATGTTTAGCTTCCGGGTGGATCATCAAGACTATTAGTCCTCCTAATTGTCAATCATGTTTACGAAAGGCCGTTGTACGTGCTCGTGCCCGGTGCGCACCAGGTCCTTTGAAATTGGATTTTCACTTACCGGTGGCGAGTCTGACATAGTGGGAAAAGTGCAAATCTTCTTTTGTAAGGTAAGCTTGTATGACCGATGTCCACACCAACTTGTAAACAGAGCTGTGCACGAGGAAAATGGGGCTCGTGCACACTCTCCCGCACACGTAGGCGTGTTCCGCATGCGCGTTTTTTTTTCAAAATGTGGAGAGGGCGTTTCTTTTTTAAACATCATCCACAATACCTTTAATAGAGGAAAACAAGAATAATCCTTGATTTTTATTCAACACTGTATAGCCAGGCTCACCAAAAGCTTCAGCTCTGTTGAACCCTCTATTCCTGTCAACCTGAGCGGTGATGACTTAAGTTGAATTGAATCGCCATAGTTGCCGTTTACCCATAGAAGGCAGTCAGAAATATTTCACAACTAAAAATGCTAAATTTAAATACTTGGACTAAAATGTGAAGAGTGGAACTAGGATCAATAAACAAAATACATTACTTCATACCATATGTATTCAGCAAAAGTGGTTTTAGGATGTACTTACACTTGAAAACATCACAAGATGTCTCATTGAGGGTCAAAGTTCTATCGCAGAAAAGGTCGTATAACCACAAATCTCTTAAGATTCTGACATACTGACTCTCTCTAGCCTCTGTTTTTGTTTAGATGAGGCATGAATTTTTAATCTGGCAGCGGCACTTTTATGTTTTTCACTTTAAAAAGGAAAACTTAATCTTTTTTATATATACAGTATATTTAGTATAAAACTTGAACATCTCATACAGAGTTCAAAATCAAATTTATTTCAATTTAAAGAACAATAATTAAAAAATAATAATGTTTTGACTTTTTCCCATTTTAAAACATTGTACAGCATCCCGTGGAATTGTATTGTGTGTGCACCGTTAACCATAATATAATCTGCTCAGACCTCCTTCAGTTGTTAAAACTATTAATGTACTTTCCCTTTAATGGTAATATTTGATAACTGATAAGGAGGAGATGTTTGTCATGACATGTTGCAGCTTAGAGTGCCATTACGTTAGAACCAGCTGCTCCGTAGGCGGGCACGATAGCTGCCGACACATACGTCATCACATGGCACACAGCCCTTTGTTTTTAAAAAAATACTGACATATTTGTAAATATTTGTAAGCTAACCTGTTTCCAGGCAATAAAAAATCCAGTTTATTGCGCAAAGCCATTTATTCCACTGACAGAGACATTTTAGTGACTGAATAGTGTAAATATTTTTTTATCTTTTTCCTTACCAAATATTTGCTTTGGTAGGTCTTGGTAACTGAGTTAACAAATTCACAGTGAATTGTCTAAACTGGGTTTTTTCTTAGAGGCAGCAAGATACATAGCTCAATAAACACCCAGATATTGCAATCGCGTTATAGTTTGACTTGGATCCGACATCGCATTCTGCGCATGTAGCACTCGTGAACGTCACCAGAAGAAGAAGAAACTTAATGGTGGGTGAGAAGCTGAAGACGCACTTTGGACGAACAATTTTAAAATTTAACTCACTTATGTCAGGTTGGTTCCTCGATTACCCTAAGTATCATCCAAATCGGATACAGATTGAAAAAATTGGAGTGCCCATATATTTAGACCTACTATATCGTCATATATAGTTATATATGCTGGCGCTCCCTGGGGGTATCCCCATGCACAAATTTACAAACTACTATTACTATTTATTGATTTTAGGACTTTTATTTTTATTTCTTACTCTCCGTTTAATATTCTCTGCACTTTTTTTTTTTTTTTTTTTTGCAAATTGACCCTTTTATGCAAGTTATAGAAAACCGTAAAGCCTTAAAATGCTGCAACTTTTGCTGCAATTTCTTTTTTAAAAGCTGCCACAAAATCAGCCATTTTAGGTCGCAATAGACATACAAATTGGCCACGAAACGCCAATCCAGATAACTGAATATCTGACAAAGCGGATGTTTGGCGCTTTACGGAGTTTTGCACTCTCTAAATGCTGTTGCGATATCTGTTTTTCCAAAAACTTAGCGACCTAAATAACCCATTTTCACATATTACGGGGTACTTAAATTGCAATATGTCAATATAATAAACATTTGATAAAAAAAAAAATTGTTGTGGGAGGATGGCCCCTAATTAACCGTAGGTCATGCAATAGGTTTTTACTGTTTGTCATGTTGTCTTGGAAGTTCATTGATAATTGTTTTCGTAGGCTCAGAGTACATGCATAGACATATAGACAGTCTGCATATATATCTCAGTGCTGGTTGGTAATCATCTTCATCATGCTTTGGGGTCGTGACCAAAATATGAGCATCAGCTGTTCAAAGCGACTCGTGACTGTGAAATCATCTCCAGATTTGCAGAAAAACTTCACCAAGGACGTGACCTCTGCGGCTCCGGGCCTGCCTGTATTTACGGCCCTACTTGTTGAGAGCCGTGTGTTTAATGTCCCTGCTGCCTGCCTGTTTCCCGGCGCCGTGTCTGATACGATCCGCTGCTGCTGCTGCTGCTGCTGCTGCCAGAGCGGAGCGGAGCGCAGGCTTCAAACGCTGCGATCCGCTTCTGAAGGGGTTAAATTAATCTCTTTCTCTCCCTTCAGCGAGCACACACACACCACACACACACACGCACACACAAACAGGCTGCCACCGCCCCAGATAACAGAGGGGCGCCTCTCCCCAGCCAGCCAGCCTCCGCTAATCGCAGTGGCAGGAGGAGGAGGAGGGGGAGGGAGTGAGTGCCGGCGGCCTCTCACGGCGCTGGGCTTTTTATTGACGGTGTGTGTGTGTGTGTGTGTGTGTGTGTGTGTGTGTGTGTGTGTGTGTGTGTGTGTGTGTGTGTGTGTGTGTGTGTGTCTTTGCGCACAGGCTGTGCATGCTTACGAGTGCGTGTCAGAGGGAGAGCTATAAAGAGGCGCGCGCGCGTGTGTGTGCGTGCGCGTGTGTTTTTGCTGGGAGGGAGGGAGGGAGGGTGGTGAGGGTTATGAGCGGAACTCGACTGAGGCCGACAGAGGAGGAGGAGGAGGAGGAGGAAGATCCTTCTTGTGCTGCGCTGAGAGCCGCCACCGCTTCTCCTTCCTCTCAGATAAGCCTCGTTTGAAGGTTTTCATCTTTATTCTCTTTATATGTTGTAGAAGAAGAAGAAGAAAAAGCCGCTCGGTTGTTTTTGGCGGATCGGTTGAAAGCAGTGATCCCTCACCAGGGTCCCAAGGTCGGGATCAGACCCAGCTGACTGATTACCCGGTCACATTGTCACCGATTGATTGCATCGACGAATTTAGCACTCGATCGATTTGGGCTTAATCTATAGGTCCGTGCCGCTCCAATTATTGACACGCACGCACACACACACACCCCTCCCCCCACCCCTTCTGCCGATCAGCAGCGCCTGGCTCTGAGCCACACTCTCCCCGCAGAGCCGGGCTGTAATTATCCCCGGTGAGGCCGCGCTAACGCAGCGTGGCGTGCCCGCGGGGAGCCGGAAAGCCCGACAACAGCGGCGGGGGGCGCGGTGGTGCGCTTCTGCGTGTGACTTTTCACCTCAGGGAGACGCTGACGTTGATATTTCAGAGGTTTATAATAAGACTAATTTAAATTGTCACATGAACCTTTTGATTTTTTTTAATTTTTTTTTTTCGACTAATGTCTAACCAATGACGCATCATCAGAGGTATTATCATAGAGTACTAATGATATATCCTACTCAAGTAGAAGTACTGTTACTTGATTGAAATTGTACTCAAGTACAAGTAAGTCATAAATAAAATACTCAAGTACTAGTATTAAAAAAAAAGTAACTCAATTAAATAGTACTCAAAGTAAAAGTTACTAGTTACTTTCAGTTCCCACATTTATTTTTGCTGATAAATCTTCTTGCAAACAGTAAATTTCTCATGTATAAACTTGAAAAGGAAGAAACCAAATCTTGCACAATTGTAAGTTAATTTATTTTCCACAAAGGCATTTATTTAAAATAAAAGGTTTGTCAAAAATGTGTATATATTTTTCAAAATAAGATAACACCATTGAATTCAATTCAAAATAATGCACATTTTTGTGGGTAATAACACAATAGCTAGAAACCCCAAAAACCCAAGAAAGTGGGGCATTGATCAGAAATGTCACTGCTCTTTGGATTATGGTAAATGTACTTGGTTTATAAGCGCTTTATCCCCACACTGAAATGGTATCAAAGCACTTTACAATATCAACTCATTCAAACACCAATAGGACAGTGTCTATGTGTCTTACTCTTGGCCAAGGTATACATGGGATCATCCCCCAACCTCTCGATCAGAAGACAACCTCTCTACCAGAGCCACGGTCGCCTTCAATGTGCCTTCATAAACTGCTGACCTGAGGTCAGACTACAAAGATACACACACACAAAAACTATACAAAACCAACTTAAAGAATAGTCACTACAAATAATACACAAAAAATATTTTTGAAAAACATACAAAATGACAAGAAAAATACATAAACCATGATACAGAAATAATAATAAAAAAATAATCTACTCAGTAATGGTTGGGTGTAGAAATGTAACTAATCACTAAACTTCTCGAGTGCAAGTAAAATTACTGATTTGGAAATGTACTCAAAAAAGTACAAGTACCCATAAAAGTAACTCAATTACAGTTACTTGTACTTATACTTTCACCTCTGCACATCATGCTCAATTTGGCCTCACAGCTATTCTGACCTCCCATCAAAACAAACACACATTATTGAATGACAACTGCAATATACATGTTTAAAACCGGTCTAGTATATAATACAATATAATCTTCAAGATATCTAAGACAACTGGAAATTATGCAAACTATTTTAGAGTTATGAGGAGTCTTCGCCAATTTTGTGATTCCCAAGACTTTTAAATTATACCATTAGTTGGAACAGATTTCAAAATGAACAACTCAAGCTGGTCCAGGCCTTTTCTGAGACCATTAGTGCACATTTATCCACCAACACAAATGTATTTAAACGTGATTATTCAAAAACTTGCTTTGCAATAAGGTAAAAGCTATAACCTTCATCTATTATATGAATTGGATTTGATGACTGTGTTCAATATCTCATAATACCAAAGAACAAGGCAGTACTGAACAATGTTTTCCCCCTTTAAAACAAAGTTAACATGTGAGTTATACATATATAATGAAAAAAAATATAAACAATGGAGACATTCCTTAACATTAAACGATTATCTTGTCTAACATAAATAAATATATGAACAAGTGAAAATGGTTCAAATAAGTTATAAAGAATTTCACCAACTTTGATGCAGAAAGTTACAATTAATGTTTGCATTATGATTGAACTTCTGGATAGTCATGAAACATGTTTTCCCATTGGGCCATTATTGAATCAAAGATGGCATCAACCCAGGAACAGATCCCCCATCAAAGCCATATCTCTGCTATAGAAACGTGAGTCAAAAATGTGTTTTCATTGTAGTTGGGGCATTTTCTGCAATTCTTTGCTGTAACTGGCAACACTTCTTTGCGTTGTACCACTTGAGTGACATGGTGCGTTCGAGAGCCCAGGAGGTCATTCATTTAATGTTATAATTTAATTTTTTTTTTTTACTTCAAAATATTTTCATTTTAAACCTCCTATGAACAATTCTGGGAACAAGACCAATGATCAATGCATTTATAGGCAATAGGTGAATGATTTCCAATATATATACAGTATATATATAACATGATAATAAAAACAAATGTTTGTATGTCGCAAAACATCTATATTGGTGTATGTAACGAGTATGCTTTTCGAGCGGTATATCAGGATTTAGATTGCACCAAACTGGAAACTGAATGTACACACATTTTGTAAATGTAAAAAACACAATGCACAGAAACATTACAGAAGTAGAGACTTCTCTGATGGACAGACAAACAGAAATGAGAAGAAGAGGGTGAAAGACTGGCTGTGTTTGAAATCACATACTAATGTACTACTTATACTAAGTCAAAGTTAGTATGTAGTGTGTTCATTTTAGATAGTATGGAAAGATTGAGTACGCTAGAAATACCTGGATGCATACTCGGAAATTTCCTAAGTATGCACGATGGGCACACTACTCGTACTCCAACGCCCTATGATTCATTGCAAACGGAATGTAAAATCATCCTGGGACCAGTTCCAAGCTAAAAATCAAACATCCCATTTTCAAAACCAAAGCATCTCTTCTTCTCTTCCATTAGTTCTGTAACGCTTTTGTAAATAGGGCTCTTGTTTTGAAGTAAACTGGAAATTTTGTCAGTAGCACAATGGAGAGTCTCCAAAATGTCGGCATGAAATGTTTTTCGGTAAGTTTCATGGATCAAATTTCTACATGTTGATATTCTACTTGGTCACTTTCTCACTTAAATGCTTTCAAAACTTTCAAAGGTGGCAAATCCACTGAGATATTTACCCTCAGTGTGCTTCAGGTTTTTATCGATGTAGGTTTTAAATGTATCTTGGGAAACTTGGAAGTATACCTCAGTGGAAACGGTCATCATCCTAATCATACTTACCATTTTGGACACAGTCACATGGTTGTTCTTGTGTGTCTCGACAAGCATACGTAAGATCTGCTCCTCAGCACAGATGTCGATGAATGCTTTCACCTCCTCGTTGCTCCAAGTTTGTCCCTGCACCATTTCCAACTCTCAATAAATACGTTCTTGTTTCGCACAGTAGCCAGTTATCCTGCCCACCCACAATGCTGTCCGCACTATGTCATCTTTGACACTTCCTGTGTTTGGTCTGACACAAGAGAGTTTTTGTTCACAACTCACCAGAATCGCTCTGGACTTTGATTTGAAACGCTCTGAGTGAGGCCAAAACAAACACTCTAGAATTTATTTGTGTGTTCAATCTGAGCAAACAAATCTTAAAGCACTTTCACGGCTCTAGGATTCACCTGTGTGAACGCGCCCTAAGTGATGGGAGAAAACATGCAACCTACAATGACGCTGCCACCATTGTTAAGGTTTGATTGAGGACCTTTTCACATATGAGGTAATTTCCTCCCTTTTGTCCAATCCCCATATAACATGGCGAATGCACATCTGTCTACGTTTTCAAAGTTTTCATCATGGTGTCAGGGTGCCTCTGCATAACCATGTCATCGCCATCAACATACAAAGAACCCCAATAGCCCACTTTCTATCCTCATTTGATCGAAGACTTAGTCTCTTGGTGAACCTGAAACTATCATCAGTGAGTTGCAAGCATAGATCCGCTGATTGTACGCATGCACATGCCCAAGCTTGTGCGTGCTGTCGAGAGCGTTCAGGCAAGTTCCTGTGTGTGACTTGCAGTAAGCGATCCATAACGATCTGCAGGTGGATTGCACTGATTAGTACCGGCTGCTGAGGACTGAGCTGCGTGCAAAGAGCTTCCTGCAATCTGAGCCTGACTGACTGCGTGTGTATACGTGTGTGCACACTCGCGTGTTGGCAGTCGGCCTCTTCAAAATGTGTGTCGGGACCGTGTGTCTTCTAGCTGTGTGTGTGTATTAACAACACGTGTGTCAGAGGCTTGTATGAACACATGTGGTCCTGCTAACGTGTGTGTTCGTGTTTTTAGCTAGGCAGACGCTTCAGTCTGATTGCAACAGCAGATGGTTGGATCATTGTGACCTCCCAGAGTGCACCACTTTCCATACCAGGGTACATCGCTAGGGAAGCGCATGTGTGTGTGTTCACACTGTTTTGGTTTTTTACAAGAGCGATACTTACACGTACAGACTTCTGATCAAGCAGAAGCTGGCAGCGTGAGGAGAGGATCACAGTTTTCAGGTTGTTATTCATCACCATGATTCGGCATGAGCATTTTCAAAGGCACATGCTGTTCTCAGGCTGGCTTTCGAAACCACAAAGTTCACACACAGTCATAAAAGCGCTGCCATAAAAAGAGAGCTGCACTCGCTCTCCAGACCTGTTTCTGTGTCTCAGTCAGTCTCACAGCAAAGGTGTTTTTCTGCAGCTACAACCATGTGTTTTTGTGTTGAGTGCCAGAAATTTGGTTTGCCCTGCGGTTCCTCAAAGCAATATTCATCCTAATTCAGTTTTCCAGTGAGTGATGGTGAGAGCTGCTTGCCTTTAAACGTCCTCCCAGTCAGAGCAGGCGGGGTTTGGGGAGGTGGGGTTTCTGCCATGATGGTCTTTTCAACATTGCCTGACCTTTCATCAGCATATAGGCTGTGTGTGACATCAGAGGGATTCTGCTTTGACTGCGGCAGACCTGTGCATGGTAGATGTTTGCTGTTTTCAGTTTAAAGCCTTTGTGGCTTGTATTAAACTGTGGCTTCCATCAACCTAAGCTGTTGATCAGGATACATTTCAAAGCCTCTCTGCTGACAGTTCTGAAAAACAGAATGAGAACTCCCTTTTTAGGCAAGTATTTACAAGTAGGATATACACACAAAATACTTCAGTGAAGCTGAAGGCAGATTTGCCAGGAATACGCTTTTTCGTAGTTTTGTCATCAGTCATCATCATGGTATAATTTAGAATCCAGTAGGCCTGTTATACACGAAATGACATCTTTTCAGGTCATTTCTTTAATTTTGGTCAATTTTACACCCAAAAATGTTGGCACGGTTAGCAATTAAAACACTTTACATATTCCCTTGTAAAACCGGTATTTAAACTGATTTTTGTTGTAGCAACAGTAACATTGAAAACATGAGAAAAACAACATAATAAATGTAATATCATGTTGCTTTATTCTCATTGTTTTGCCTTTGGACACTTTCTATAGAATCCCTGCAAGAAAATCTTGAGCCTCTTCTAAGTGGCATGCAGCAAAAGAGATGGTGTCTAAATGCTACAGTAGCTCTTGTTTGTATGCAGAGTTTGCATGTTCTCCTTTGGATATGATGAGTGATGGTCTCTGCTGTGTTGGTGTTGAGATCAATGAGCCACCTGTCCAGGGTATGCCTTGCTTTGCCTCAGGCAGCTAGGAACAACTCCAACAATCTAACACCTAAATACCACCACGGAACAGACTGTCTGTTACAGGCATGGCTCTGTCTGTCCTCAACTCTGTTCTGCTGTGGTATAGAAACTTTTTGGAGGCAGTTTTCCTTCTAGCGCTCTCAGTTACTGTCCCAGGTTTAGTGCTGTGAAGGTCTTAGATGAATCCCTGAATAGAACGACAAGTAAGCAGATGCTAAAAATCATGAAATTTGAGTTAATTGAGTTTAGTAGAAGGCCTTTTCAACACTGCATAGTTTTTAGGGTGTTTTACACCTTTTTACTGAATGTATGCCCTAGAACGTTAGCCCTGTAGTTAGCATCGCTGCTTCGTGGCTAAGATTGATGCCAGTTTTTATAGCTGCTACCACCAATACATTTTTATTAAATGAAATAGTGTATGCCTCATTCATCAATGAATCAAACATAATGTATTCTAAAAAATAAGGAAATGGTCAAATTGCTGTTTAAAGTTTTTTTTTTTTTGAGTGCATTCACACCGGTTTAGTCCCGGACTCGGTCCGAATAGGCGGAGGGCAGGTGATATATTGATCACCTTGGTTTGGCTTGGTTTGCGTTCAGAGCGCAACTTCTGATCTACACCAAACAGCCTCTGGTGCACTTGAAGGAGCTAAACGCTTGAGGGGACCGTTTCTTGAGTAGAGACTTCTCGAGGCAGAAAAACAGAAACCTGAAGAAGAGTCTCTAGCAATGGGTCAAAGGAGGCTTAATAGCGTACAGAAACCTCTTCCACCTTTCTTCATTCTTTCACAACATTTAACAATGGAGAAGCAACGAGTTGCTGTGCTATTGGAGCTTTTAAAGCCCTGTTTAGCATCATCGCTAGCTCTTCTGACCACCCACAATGCTGTGTGCTCTACATCATCGCTGATACTTCCTGTGTTTGATCCGCTCCGAGAGCGGTTGTGTGCACGTCCTAATCACTCTAGACTTCGATTGGAAACGCTTCAAGGCCGAAAAAAACAATCGCTCTAGAATTCGCTGGTTTGATCTGCTCTAGACTTTGTTTGCGTATTCACACCAACCAAACGAGGCAAACTATCTAAGATCCGTCTCCATCGTAAACATGTTGGCAATTTTGCACATTGCGTTGTGGGATGTGGAGTCCCTGAGACAGTAGCGAGTGTTTTTACTTCATCCTGATATCACAAGAACACAAACTACAGCAAAAATTGTGTCAAGCAAATCACTGGCCTCTTTGTCTGACAATAAAAAATCACCCTGAGAATGAAATAAAAACACTTCTATCTGTTTACGGTGATTGCCATAATGTGATAAGCTTGAGGGACTGAGATGTCTACAACTGAATTGTTTTGTAATTTGCACAGTAAATAATGTTTTCTTTGTCATTTTAACTTTTTCCTGTGGGCCGAATCGGATGCTCGAAAGGGATATAGCCCCCAGGCCTCGAGTTTGACACATGGACTAGACGGTAGGTCAAATGATCTGTGGTTATAGTTTTTATCATTTTGTGCTTTATCTTATTGCATATATAGATAAACTTAGCTGTGAGTAGTTAATACGCTTATATTGTATCCTTAATTTGAACACAAAGCCCTCAAAAGGCTGAATAATTATACGAATAGAGCTGACAGATTACGTTGTGTTAGTGAAATGGTATGAAGGAGATGAACTGAGATCACCTGACATACAGCAGACTAACAAACCTCAGAATGTTTCACTTCTTGACAGATGTCGACTGTTATGCATCATTTTACAGTTTGTTAGCCAGAAAGAACAAGTGATTCAACCAGAAACTCTTCAGTGGAAACAGTGCGAGATCTCACGGTTCCACACAAACACTCCTTTCACTCGCTTCAGATATTTTAGAGTTTAGCTGTTGGATATGTATAGAGGTGGAAGATGGTTAAGGCAGGTCAAAAACCCTCTAAGGTATGATTAAGCTTTCTTTAGGTTTCCTTGTAAATTAAGGCAATACCATGTGATTTTGTTCTTTTTTCTTTGCGATCAGTTTGACTTTTAAGAGGAGACCAGTTTTAAAATATATCCATATGTCAGTGAGCACTGCATGTGTTTATTTGTCTATGACTGAAGTCTCGCTCTCATCCTCCTCCTATGCTTCTGGTCGGTCATCTATCCCTCCTTCTGTCTGCTGATCTTTCTCCTCCTTTTTTACATCCCATTTCTCCCCCTCACACACTCACACACACACACACATGCAGGCACATGATGCACACACCTCAGGCTTGATATTCATAGCCTCCTCCTCCTTTACTTGACATGGGAGCCTTAACAGATGTGCCCCAGCCTTGAGCTGCCTCCCCTGCACTCCCCCTCTCTTTTACTGCCTTGTGCCTCACAGATTTACCTCATCTCTAGCCTTGGAAAAAAACACATTTAAACAGACATTTAATTTGTGTACACACACATGTACTAACAGTTTGAAATGGATGAATTTGTGGTACATATGCATTTGTTGATTGTGTCAATGCAAATCCATTTAATGCACAATTTTCTCTAAGCCATGACAATCATCTCCATCATTATCTTTTCACATTTCAATCACAAACAGGTTTAAAGTGTCCCAATACAGTGTTTAGGCCTAATCCGAGCCACACGATCCAACCATCACACGCTTTGAGTGAGCGTGCATGGTGGATGTTGCCAGCTTTTTCTGCCGTAGTTCACATTTAATAGTTACTGACCACTGTAGACTGCAAACATCCCACAAAAAGCTTTTGATGTTGAGTGTGTGAGTGTGTGTGTGTACATTGTCACCATGTTTTGTGTTAAGTATGTAAATCCTGCACAAAGTTCACTATGAGAAGTTCCTCCCTGAAAAATCAAACCCATGATATTCTTGTCATGAAATACTTCATCATGTTTCAGAGCAGACATCTGCAACTGGCAGCCCGGGGGCCATATGCGGCCGTTGGCCCAATTTTGCACGGCCCTCAAAGTAAATGCACAAAAATGACCGAAAAGTACACGAAATCAATCCAAAGCAACAACACATGAAAGTATATGTTATTATGTAGCTACATATGTTTTATTGTATATTTCCTTTCATTTGTATTATTTTAGAGTGACATTTGAACATTCTGCCCAGGGACTACAGATGAAAAATAGTCATCTGGCTAAATCTGGTTCATTTTCTATCTGGATATTAATGTACACTGTACCAGTTAAAAAAACCAATAAATAAACTAAATAAATGAATGAATAAACATACAAAATGAGAAAAATAGAGGACAAAATTCAAACAAACATGAAAACGACCTATTAAATAATACAAAATGACAACAAAATAACACAAAATGAGAGTAAAATATACAAAACACACAAAATGACTCTTAAACAAATGACTTAAAAACATACAAAATAAGAGAAAAATATACAAAATGATGACTTAGATACAGAAATTGAGAGTAAAATTTACAACATGACAACAAAGACACGCAAAATGACTCTCAAATATATACACGTAGGACTTAAAAAACATACAATATAAGAAAAAATATATACAAAATGACAAAGAAACTAAAAACTCTTTGTTTAATTCTGTATTTCTGTGTTGGTACCAAATACCAAATCTAACCTTCAGGTGACGCAATCTGGGTGTGGGTCGGAGGTCTGCGGCTTTCTGAGCGCTTTCTAGTTCTAAATGTTGACATGATTGTTGATAATAGCCCTCAGACGATCCCATTGTGGCCCCCACTGTGATAATAGTTGGCCAACACTACATTTGCTTGGTGCTGCTAAATCACATCCCAGCTGAATTTGGGTCAAGGTGGGGTTCCCGGACTAGAGCAGATGATCTCAACTGGTCTCACCATGGGACCCACATTTTGCCACGGTCATTAAATCGTGACCCACATTTATTATTATTATTATTATTATTATTATTATTATTATTATCAACCAGCCTAATTTAGTTTTTCAAAAACAGCTGTTGAAACCACACAAATGTAATTTTTTCAAAAAACAGAAATCTATTTATTTTCCTGTGCAACAAGCATTTCACAGCATGCCTGTCAAAAGAAAAGTTTCTTTCAAAAATAAAAGACAAGTCCAACATGAGAGACAATAAGTTTTTATTCATTTTTGACCAGCTGTTTGCGACCCACCCAGTACAGGTCCGCGACTTACTTTTGGGTCCTGATCCACCAGTTGCGAATCGCTGTGCATTTCTAAAACAGACGCACTCATTAACACTTACCTACATCCCATTAACGTAGTTACCCTAAAAAAACATCATGTTTTTGGAACATGGAGAACATGCAAACTCCACACAGAAAGGAGAGGGTTCGAACCCAGGACTGCCATGCGGTGAGGAAAAAGTGCCATTAACATCAAATTTCGACACATTCATTATTATTATTATTATTATTATTATTATTATTATTATTATTATTATGTTTCACTGTTATTCAGTCGGTGGCTGCTGTTTTCCCTTGTCTCTTGTTTTGGAGTTTCAGCGGAGCCTGCGTGTGTGTGTGTGTGTGTGTGTGTGTGTGTGTGTGTGTGTGTGTGTGTGTGTGTGTGTGTGTGTGTGTGTGTCGGTGCGTGCGCAGCCAGAGCCGTGCGCTGGAGGCTTATGGTAATTGCGGTCTCCCGACTGGCCTTCTGGGTAGCGTCTGCGCTGGTGGGAGTGGAGCGCGTCTCTCGGTCTCAGCAGCTTCATCCATTCTGCACAACACTCCCCGCTCAGCTCCGCGCGTCTCCGGGCTCCGTCTGCCTGCGATTCTTCCCCGTGAACCGAGCTGCTACGCGGGGTAACCTTCAGAAAACCCTCCTGAGACACGGACCGCACTGTCGGAGAGGACGCGGAGTGACAGAGAGCGGGAGAAAGGGGCTTTTTCCGCGGCACGCCGTGCTGCGCTCATACCCAACATGGCGCTGCTTACGGTCGAGCTGAATTAATATCTCCGTGAATCCGACCTCACCACCTGTGTGTCCGTCTCACGGACAGCCTCTCCCTGGCTTTGCGGATTCTCTTCAGTGGATTTCTCCTTTTTCTTCTCAGCCCAGGATCTTTTTTTTTTGTTTTTTTTTGTTCTTGCGTTACGGAAACCCCAGTGACATTTTCAGCTACAAAAAGTCCGCTTTATTTTTCGGGAAATGTATGAGAGCTGCCGGCAGACAAAAGAATAAAGACCAACAGCTTCAGAAATCCTGCTTTGGTGGGTTTTGACACAAGTGGATAACCTGTTAGACACTTTTTGTTGTTTTTCCTCTGGCCGGTGGATCGCCTGTCTCAGGCAAACAGGACCGTGACCGGGCTTGTCTACGTACGCGCGGATCGCTGCCGTCCTATAACTTGGCAAAACAGGAAAAAGGCGTGCGTCCAGACGCTCGGACTCCGTCTGGGACTGGCACCAATTATCCAGGTGAGACAATCAGTGACAGATGAATTTCTATGCCCTGGGCTTTTAATAGCCTGCTACAGCTGGGAAATATGTTTTTAATGATGCTGTTTTCATGTGTTGCGCTTTGAATGGAAAGTGAGGTGGTTGGACGTGGACGTCAGAGTCCGGTGTTGGTGCGCAGAGGATCGGCCACTTCTAAGAATAGCGCATAGGGTGGTCTTTGTGCGTTTCGGCGGGGCAGTGGCATGTGCTTGATAAACAACACGCGCGCACACACTCGGACACATGTAGGCAGTGTTGTCGTGAGTTTGGACGTCCCGGAGATTAGTGAACTTGGAAGTGACGCCGTGGTTCCACCGAGGCTCCGCGCACGCACCCCCGTTGTGTGGTGATAAAGTGTGTGCGCTCGTGATGAGGCAGAGGGGGATGTGGTTTTGTGTGTGTGTGTGTACGCGTGTGTGTGCGCGCACACGGAGCTTCTGCGCTAAACAAGGTTACGGAATCCAGCCTCGCCCTGCTCGGGGCGAGCGCACGGCACCACACAGTTCAGTTTGGGGGGCGTCCCCGTGGTGTGTGTGTGTGGGTGGGTGACAGCTGAGGGTGAATGTGCGTGTGTGTGTGTTTGCGCTTTGTTTGGACGGGTTGGACGTTAATCAGTCGTCTCCACGGTCCCCGAGGTGGTGTTTGAGGGAAGGGACGGGACGCACAACAGCTCACCTTCCTGTCGAGATGATAGAAGCCGCTTTGGCAGCGTGCCAGCTCCTCCCCCCTCCCTCACCCACTCCCCTAACAGGCGTGTGCACACACACACTCTCACACACATGCTGTGTCTTGCAGGTGCTCTCAGATGTGACTTTGCGCATCAGTGCCTTGGCTCCGACTCTTTACGCACGGAGCTTTGAAGCCAAGTGTCACCCTGACTCACGTCACTTCATGTCAAACTCACAATCTGCTGATTGACGGCTTCCCCCCGCGTTTATGGGCCACATCCGCGTCATCACTACTTCTTTTTAAAGTTGCTGTTTAATTGTAATGAGGCGCTTTGGATCAGAGCCAAACGGGATCATCTTACCTAACGATCCCTCAAAGCTTTACCATATTGTCTCGAGCGCCCCCCCCCCCCCCCCCCCCCCCCCCCCCCCTCTCACACTTAGCACAGAAGTCGTTCTGCTGTTCTATGTGTCGGAGCCACGCATGGCACTAATTAGGGAACGCTCGCTTAGGACGATCGATGAGGCTCACATTGGCTCTCTCCAGCTCATTGACGAGCTCAGTGAGGGAAGCAGAGCCGCTAAAATATCAGCCCAGCCCGGATCCACCGAGGACGATGATCATGATGGGTTGATCGTGAGAGCAGGTTTCGTCGGAGGGAGGAAGACCTCATGTTGGGAGCTTTCGCAAGAAACAGACGATAGGATTAACTGGTTGGGGGTCGAGGCTACTTTGGAGAGCTTTTGAAGCTGAACAAAAGCTTTATTGTATTAAAATTAAACGTCGGTCCTTTGTTTCAGGGCAAAAGACTCCCCGAGGCATAGCATGCATATATATATATATATATATATATATATATATATACCGACAGACCTGGGAAAACCGCTCAAATTACGCATCATGTCTGTTGATTTTTGCTTTCAAAAAAATAGTTCTGTTTTGCCAAATTAAGGTACAGGACATTGGTAAATATCCTGTAAGAATTTAGTTTACAATAGATTGAAATATTTTCTATCTGGAGAATCTATACGTCTAAAGCGTTAAGAATCTGAATTCGTAATTTTCCCCCTTCAATAGATTTAAACTTTAAAAAACTTATGAGGATGCTAAAATTAAACTTTAACATGATAAATATTCACAGGGATTAAGAAAAGAAGAATTATAAGAATAATAATAAAACTAGCTTAGATTTTCAAGGAGACTCTAAAAGCACGTGCAGAAGCCACTTTTCATTCACACCAGTCACTCACATCAGCGATACCAGCGGTGGTAAGCTACAATGTAGCCACAGCTGCCCTGGGGCATATACTGACAGAAGCGTGGCTGCCATTTGGCCACCATCAACATTCATGCACAACTCATACGAGGCACTGTGGGTAAAGTGCCTTGCCTAAGAAAACAATAACAATGACTTGGATAGAGCGGGATTTGAACCCCCAACCCTTTGGTTATTGGACGACCAGCTCTACCACTGAGCCAAGAAAAGTTGGTCCACGGCATGTAGAAATTTACACAAGGTCCCACGCGGTTGGAAAAGTTGACCACATCTTTCTGTACACCAGGTTTCTTTAGTAACTTCTTGTTGTTGTGGTATAGTCTATTTGAGGATGTAAAACAAGTTTAATCATTGGTTGTTGGTTCTCTTTCTATTGATGACTAATGTGTCAACATTGTCAAACCAATCTGAGACAGAAGCCAGATTGATTCTGGTTGGCCTACATGTATAATATAACTTCGCAGTAAGATATTGGCCCACTGACATGGTTTTGGATGTTAAAGGCAGTGGGTGGGGACAAACCCAGCTATGTGAGGCTTGTTTCACGCATTTCTCTCCAAATCTGCATTTTCATGTGTGGTAGTGTAGTATTAAAGATTAACCTTTAAATGAGCAACGCAAATGATTGGAAGAAGTTCTGTTTTCGGTTGCAGTCTTTTAAAGGACCAAAGCTACAGGAAATTGTGTTTAGATAAGCCTGTATTTGAACTGTCCATAAAATGTGATAAGATAAGAGGAAATAATGATTTAAGGACCACAACAAGGAGACTAGAGGCAATGAAGGCATACCTTAACATTCCAGATCAAGGTAGTATAATTTAAGTGGTTACGAGTTAAATAAATTCCAAGCCGTCTGTAAAATTGTCATATATTTCATTTTTAGCAGCAGAAACAATACATGTTATGTTTCTGAAATCCTGCATGCAGACAGAAGGAAGCTCCTTAATATTTTATATATTAAAGAAGGAAGAGTTTCCAATGCAATGGCACAGTTAAAAGCTTCAAATCATGACTTTGTACTGGTGCCTCTTTATTCCCAGTATCAGGCCGAGCTGGTCTGCCAGTAAAGAAGGCAGCTCTGCAGCTGAAGCCTAAACAAACAGGCTACCTCACATTTAGCGTGGGCTGGGTTTATTTATAGTGTGCCCCTTCGGACTGTTTTGCGCATCATTTTTCCACTGCGCGCGCTGTGAAGTCAGCGTGGGACTGATGTGTTTTCCAGGTGCTTGAGCGCAGGAAGGGAGCGATGCATGAACAGATCTGCAGATATTTTCCATTAGACTGTTATCACCAGGGCTTTAAATGAACTTTTTAGATCACAAGCCAGCATGGCTAGTAGATTCTTAAAGTTAACAGCCAACCAGATTTTCCACCAGCCAATTTTTTTTTCCAGCGAAAAAACAAACTACATTATGCGTGCCAGAGAATAGATTTAAGCGTTCATGTTTCTTTAAATTGTTTTTATTCTAGTTGTTTGTAGAAATACATTAAAATAGTATAAAAATATAAACATTTATTTAAAAGCAATGTACTAACAATGCCTATGCAATATGGAACTTTAAGTGAACCTTTTATAGAGTATATTCTGATAACTTAATATACAAACTTAATTCAGATGAAAATTGGATCCCTGGAACACTGAAGTCAGAAAAAATAGAAGTAATCAGTACATTCATAAGAATTACATGTACTGTAGAGAAAAATGTTTTACTAACATGCATGCTGTTCAAATGTAAACAAATTCCACTCCCCACAAACTGTATAGTGCACATTTTAAAGGTGAACAAATGGTCGGATACCAGCCACTCACGACCCGACATCCATTTAGTAATAAAACTCCTCAATTTCTTCTTCATTTTCCCCTGTGTCGGCAGCAGCCTTCCTTTTTTGCAGTTCAGGTTTTTTAACACCCGATAAATATCTCCACGTTTGTTTATTTTTTGCTAATTTTACAACTTAATTTCAGCTCCTATTGTTTTTTTTGCGCTGTTGTGTTAGTCTTCTCCAATACCAAATGTAGCATGTACGCTATCCTATTTAAAGTACAGTTTAGGTACTAACAGTTCCACATTTATTGCATTTAGTTTTGGGATGTTTACTGTTAAATTAAGCGAACAATGATACACCGTGATTGGGCACGCTCTGTCACGTAACGGCGTGACGTCACGTACATATTGTTCATGGGAAATGTAGGATTAGTACAACCACCGGTGTTGCCAGATACATATTACGTTTTAAAATCTAAACACACACAAAAATCCTCAAATGTCTTGGCGGAAAACAGCCCAACCTGGCAACATTGACTTATCGCATCGTTTCTGCTGCTTGTTGATTCAGACGCAGTGGTATCTGTTTTGTTTTTCACCAGCCAAAATGGCTAGTAATGCTGCAATGTTACCCGCCAAAGTAAATTTTACCCGCATTTGGCGGGTGTTCATTTCAGGGATGTCCCGATACAACATTTTCACTTACGATACGATACCGATATTGCAGCCTTGGGTTTTGGCCAAAACCGATATTGATCCTATTCGATATCGGTACAAATCATACATATTTTTATTACTTATTTTGTAGTGTGGAAAGTTAGAAAAGGCTTGATCAAGTGATGTTACTTAAACAGAGAACAATAGTCAGCAAACACTGACCCATTTATTATTAACCAATTAGTTACATAAATTTTAACCTTCAACATAATATCTACAGTATCATACAATTGAATAAAAACGTTGTTGGAGTGTGAACCACAGTCACTTGGATAGAAGTGCTGGAGAGGAGCGCTTATATCTGTGGTTTTAGATGCAAAAATCTGATAGTCATTTTCTGGCTAGTATTGGACCGATATTAATATCGGATCGGGACACCCCTAGTCAATTTAAAGCCCTGGTTATCACTATTTAAAACGAAGCTCAGTCTTTTCTTTCTTTTTTTGTCAACCCATTCGCATGTGCAGGCGGTTAAAATAAAGCACATGTTTGGGTTGCAGCTTGTGATTTAACCCAAACCCTATAGGCAGAGAGTGCAGGAATGAATTTGTTAAAGATTTTGGGGGTGTTGATGGGTAAAAATCCACCTGAAGGCATCAGCAGCCCTACGTATATGGCCTGCTGGGGGCTCATTGTCATTCTGACTGATGTATGACAGCATGGGGCTCCGTGGGGCTGCTGGATGAGCTGCTTTCTAAAGCCGCATCCACACCACCTCTATCTTAAACTCATTAACCCCCCAGTCTGCCCCCTTTTCTGCTGTGGGATCAATAGGAGAACAGGCGGAGGATTGACGCACACGGGGAGCGTGTCAGCACGATCACGAGGTCGCTTTTCGCTTATCAAACCCGAGCGTGCGCGGCTTTGGGAGGAAAAAAAAAACAACAACAAAAAAAACAAACAAAGTGCGTCAAAAGAAATTTCCCGTGCTGAGTTTGATACACAGAAGCACGAGGACTGTTTTATATGATATGAAACAACGGGCTCGTTGCTGCTGGCGCTGCGCTACAAATGCGTGTGAACAAAAGCGGAGGCAGCGGCTCAGAGCCGAGGACAGATCGGTTTTCCAGGCGCTGCGAAGCTCCCGGAGGAGACGTCACGGTTTGATTGAAGCTATGCTCCGTGCTGGCCTCCCGGGACCTAGCGATGAAACAGGAGAACCCCCCCCCTCCCTCTCCCTCTCCCTCTCCCTCTCCCTCCACCTCTCCTTCACAAAGCTTTTTGTTTCCACGGGTCACTTCCCCACAGAGAGGCACAGTTTCACCCGCGCACGGACTCGCAGGACGGATCAACTACGTCACATCAACTCAGGCGATGTTTGCATATCTGCACCGATGTTTCTGCTTGGATTTATTTAAAGAGCCACATCTGCTCTATATTATAAAATAATATACATGGAATATTTTAGTGTGGATAATGGATCAGATAGTTCATCAATCAGCTACACAAGTGATTACATTAATTATGTAATAGAGCAGGGCAATATATCAAGATTTCTATTTTGGTGATATAGAAAATAACAATATCGCCTATAACGATGTTTTTTTAAATTTTATACCCTATTTTGTATTAAAATACTCATTTTAGAAGTCGCTGCTTTCACTACTTCTCAGAACAGCATGAAAAGCACAGTTAGATGATTTCTGACTGTGTCCACACTACAGAACTCACTCACACGTGCTGTCCCTTATAGGAGAAAGAGACAAAAGTGGCACATTATTGTGCAGCGGTTTGTTAGTAAATCTATCTATGTGGCATTTTTCAGCAAATATAATCCAGAATTGTCTTTGAGTTTAAAATATTAAGATTTATATAGTATATTGCCATTTTGAGAAAAAATATTGAGATATGAGTTTTGGTCTATCGCCCAGCCCTAGTTCTGAATGTTAGATGTAGAATAGTGTATTGTGCATTTATTTTCCCTTATATGAAAAAGTACCTTGTTTATTGCTTTACTACATCCTGTAGAGACAGAGTGGTCCTGAGAGGGACTACATTTGGATGTGCAGACGCTGATTGGTCAGAGAATAGTCATAAAGTGACCCAACAGCCAGGTTAAAGCTACCTGACATTTTGTTATCAGATAAATCCAAAGTATATAGGCTTCATTGATCAATACCTCTAAGATCACCCGCTTGAAAGTTTGTTTTCATCTCCACCCTAAACACTCCGTTTGTTGACATTTTCTCGTATTGCATGGGATGTGGACTTTCTGAGACCGGCTCATAGAAGAGAAGTGTTTTTACCTTCCCGATATCACAGGGAATACCTGCAGGTACAAACTAGAACAAAAATATCAAGCAAATCACTGTCCGTGTCTGGCAGGAAAAACAAACATGTAATCACGGTAAAGGTGTGTTCACACTAGGGGTGTGTGATGCCATGAATCTGATACGATACACGATTTGCATGTCATGATACGATATATCCCAATATTAAACAATACGATATGCACCATTGAAGTACAAAATGGTTTGAAATACAATTAATTTCATTTTTTTTAAACTTGTGAGAAAAAGTAAATGTAACTAACTGTAATCCAGTATCAAAAACAAGTGGTATGTTCATCAAAATGTCCAATTACATTTTTTAAAAAAGTTTTACATTTTGCTTCTACAACATTGATTCTGATTCTGTTAAGTACTTAAATTATTTTTAAAAGTAACCACATACATCTATAAAAGTGCAATCAACTTCCAAGCTAAAATGTATTGAGGAGTGACATATTTTAATAAGGTCTGATATGGGTCACTGACACCTTGTGACTGGGCGTTTACATGCTATGCACATTAGCGCAATTAAATGTTTTTTTTTTATTTATTAAAAAACATGCTTTAAATAATCAATTTGGACATTTTTTGGATTGATATGATAATTGCACGGTAAAATATTGCAATATATCACCAAATCAATTTTTTCTTACACCATTAGAATGCACCTTAATAAGTAACAACAACCATATTTGTCTACTGGACTCCACATCCCACAATGCAATACTGGGTGGCAATTTTAACCTTTTTCCTTTCTTTTTGGATAATGTGCTATGGTTTTATCGAATCAAAAAATATGGTGGGTTAGCTTTAACTATTAAACGTGAAGTGGTGAAAATGAGTGCAAAAATACAAACCATTCTACCGTTATAGAGATGTCCCTCAGAGGAGTAACCAGTACTAAAGCAGAGCTGTGGTGGAAAGGCGTCATCAGTGACCTATGGGGCTTATTGGGAGATTGATTCACAGCAGAGTGCTGATGGCACACCGCACCTCCTTCCTCCCATTCTCTGCAGGCGCAGTCTTGATCAAGCGTTTGTTTTTAGACGTTGGTGCCTCGGGCATCTCTGGAAAAATTCCCCCAGACGCTTAGCACCAGCAGCAGGGTAACCGTGATAGGATATTTTATTACAGCTCGTATGCCTTCAAAGCAGGAATGCCTTATCTGTTGCCTGCGTGCAACATCACTCAGACTGCGTCGGCTAGCCTCCAGTTTGATCCTCACAAGGCTTTACGTCAACACCACTAATCAAAGTGCATTATTGTAATTATTTAATTTGTTTGTGAACTGGTACATCTGCCATAGTGACCTTTCGTGCACTTTTGGAGCGAGCTGCAGAGGAGAGATAAATGAACAAAGATGAGATGGCCTCTTTCCAAAACCACACCCCTTTACATGCAAATGTATATAATTTATCAGAAACGTTATTTTCCCAGCTTGGTGATTTCTATATAATTATTATTGAATGAGCAGGTTCACCTGGCTGCAGATGAACCCAAACCTTCATTATCTCAACACTTGTGGATCCTCTTCAAAATCACCTTTTCAGTTATTTTTATGTTAAATGTCTCACAGCAAATCTGCAGAAATTAACTACACAAAGTTTGATCTTTTCTACCAAATTGTTGGTTTTCAAGTGCTTATTTTGCCCATAAGTGTAATATCTTAACAACCTTTTTCGGGTCGTGACCCCATTTTGATTACACAAATGTCCGGCCACCCCAGAGACATTTGTTTTTTTTCTAGAATTTGTTTTTGATCATGTTTATTAAAGTGTTCTACAAATACAGAGTAGCCAGGATTAGTAAAGTGTCAAGATGCATCACCTTCAGATATTTTTATTTGAGTTTAAACATAGAAAACAGTTGTTTGATATTTATTGTGTGTGATGTGTGAATTTGAAAAAGAATAACAATTCAAAAAAAATGTTATTTTAAGATACCAATTACTATAATTTCAGGCGACCCCACATGGGGTCTCGACCCAAGGTTGAGAAACCCTGCGTTATTAGTGTTGTAAGGTGATTTGTTTTAATTAAAGCCATGTGCATGTTATCCATCAACATTAGGCTAATTGCCTTTGACCTTTAACCCCATTAGAGTGTTTGATCGCCCTGTTATTGTGTGTATGTTTACTTTTATTTAAAGGCTCACATATTAACAATTGTGTATTAACATCAAAAGTGATGCCATGGTTTAAACGTCAGAAAAACCTCAGCTAAAGAGAGCTGACGCTTACATGCGCATCTGTTACAATCGAGTCCTTTGGTGGTATAAAGGGCCATTTAGTCCTCATTTGGCCCGGGATGAATAGAACCAGTTCAGCAGCCGCTGGCCGGGCCCTGGTGACAGCTCTGGGGGGAGGAGGGCTCACAATATCCCCGTTGTTGACGGCTGTGTTCGCCGAGAGGGATTTTGAACCGTGCACCGACTTGCATGCGGCTGTGCAGCGGCCCGGGAGGACGCACGGGGGCCTCCGCTCGTTAATGGTGTGACAGCTGAAAGGGACGCGGCTCTGATTGCTGATCGGAGGCAGCTGTGCTCGCGCGCTCTGCGATGACAACCAGCACGACAGCTCCGCGCGAGCTTAACGCGGAGATGATCAATTTAAACATTTGGCACACGTCGGCTCGATAATCAATAACAATTAAAACGGGCTGGCGGCCTCATCCTGCATGGCCGCTCCTCATTATGACGCTCGGAGTGTGAGTGTGACCCGAGGATGTGCGTGCGTGCGCGCGTGTTGCTTCTTGCCTTCATTGAAGTTTGTTCCGTCTGATCTTGATTTGATTCACGTGCGCAAAATCCATCCCGCCCACTTTTACGCACGCGCACACACAAAACAGCCTCACGGGAAGTGCGTGCGTGCGTGCGTGCATGCACACCCGCATTTAATCCGTGTTTATCCCCACCCCACCCCCGTCGCTGCGGAGATTATCCTGCGTCACACTGCATTTTTTAGAGCTGATCGGAGCTCTGCGCTTCACGGAGTTTTGGCAAAGCTCCAGGGACAAAGAGCGAGAGGGCGCCTGTGCTCTCAGCTCTGCTCTGGACCCACACAGGCTCGCTCTGGGTCCAAGCAGAGGAGGAGGAGGTGAAACCGACACCGAGAGAGGCCTGAGAAGAATGGACAGTGTTTATGAATAACCAATGCTCTGTCTCTCCACCGTATCTGCGCTCCAAGCCCGCTTACTCATCAACTCTCTGGGTGATAAGGCTGCTGCACGGCTCGACACGGCCTGACTGACGCACACGAAGCCCACATAATGAGTGTCAGAGAGAGAGAGAGGAGGGGGGAGGGGGGAGGGGGGAGGGGGAGGCCTGAGCGACGAGCGGCGCCTGTGCACGTTTAAAAAAAAACAAAAAAAAAAAACCCGCAGGTCACGGAGAGTTCAAGTCGCTGTCATCGCACCAGAAACCAGGAAGGAAGAGCGGATCCACTGTGTTTACACTCTTTCTTTATCTTTGATCAGCCCCATCTCTTCGTCCTTGTTTACTCCCTGCGCTGTGAGGAGCACAGGCCTGGAAACACCCGCTGTTTTTTCAGTTTAATGGTGCGCGTCAGGGCTGCGCTTCAGCGGTCTGCTTTATAAACGCAGCTCCGACCGCTGCGCCTCCCCCACCCCCCCTCCCCTCCGCCTGCTGCCTACCATCGTGATGGATTGGACGGCCGTCAGGAGTTGTTTGTTGCGCAAACTATTCTTAGCAGCGGGGATGGGCGTCAACACGCAGCCTTTTCCATATCTGCTGCCTCAACGTCCTTCCAACACTGACACTAGGTCAGGATTTCCGCATCAAAAGCGCATTGTTAGATTTATAGTGGGATGAAATCAAATAGGCTGCAACCACTGTTATAAAGAAACTATGTAAAACAGAACTGTCAGGACACACATCAGATCATGGCAGCAAAAGTTTGACTTTTCTCTCTTTGTTTTAGGTGCATGAAATGCAATAAGCCTATATTACCTTTAATTTTATTAACCTATGAATAAAGTATAGATTTGCAACTTTTATCAAAGCGGGGGCCATGGACATGTAATTAATCTACAGGGCATTATCAACATTCATGCCAGCATTTACAATAATGATCAATGTGAGCATGAATACTGGAAATAACAAAGGGTTTTGTCTTGATTTGTGTCCTTTTGTTTATGTACATTATCCTAGTTTTTTGTGTTTGTGTTTTTTTTAAATTCATTTTGTGCATTTTTTTGGTACCATTTTTGCATGTTTAGTATATTTTTGTTCTTAGTGTATTTTAGTTGTTTTATATGTTTCTGTTATTTTGTAGTCATATTGTGTGCTTTTGGAGTAATTTTGATTATTTTAATTATGATTTATTTTTCTATAATTGTGTATGTTTTTCTAGTCATTTTGTGCATTTGCTTTGAAGGAACAAAATTGAATGAACAGAATTAAATAAAAAAAAAATCAGAAGACCCTGAAAAATACTATGTTGGAGATTTTTAGATGCGTGCAGGGCCATATAATCCGATACTTGTTTGTTTTTGCTGCTGTTGGACCCGGTTATCCGATATCATTCATCCTCATTGCATGAGCTATAGATTCTATTTCGTTTATAAATTGAGGTCCTTTTTTTTTATTTTTGTGGTTCAATGACATTCATTCCAATTTGATCCTCTCTGGGAGACCATTTCGGGGCTGCAGGCTGCATGTTTGACACCTCTCACTTTTCTGAAAGTGTGTGTGTGATGCAGTTCGATGCCTCGGTGTTAGGTTCAGTCCTACAGCGCACACACTTCACTGAAGGGGATCTCGTGTGTGTGTGTGTGTGTGTGTGTGTGTGTGTGTGTGTGTGTGTGTGTGTGTGTGTGTGTGTGTGTGTGTGTGTGTGTGTGTGTGTGTGTGTGTGTGTGTGTGTGTGTGTGTGTGTGTGTGTGTGTGTCAGAGACAGGAAACGGGGCTGCTGCTAATTTCTCAATGCTGTCCACGCTAAACGCTCACATACACGTGGCCCTGCACACCGCGGCGCTTTTATCGTTTGCACACGCACCGTCTCAGTTCCGTGAGTTGCGGATGTTGTTGAAGCAGGCGGGGGAAGGGGGGGAGGGGCAGCAGGGAGGGAGAGTCGGGAGAAACCGTGTCGAGGGGCCCACAGCAGGCTGATTAATGTGCCCCGGGTCACGGCAATAAAAGTGGCGTGCCAGCGGCGCAGAGGCGTTTCTCTGCAATGATCGAGGAGCCGAGAATGTGTGCTGCTCTCAGCACTGCAAGGCTTTACTTTCCTTCTATTTTAAACCACGTCCCTCTCTCTCTCTCTCTCTCTCTCTGTCCCACTTCGTTCCTGTCCGTCTTGCAAAATCGTCCCCCTTTAATAGTAATTAAGTCATAATTCAAACTTCGACATTTCCTTTTAAATCACTTATCACAGAGACTTGCCTCAGCTTTTTCTATTGTTGCTCCACTTGAAGTTTTTAACGTATCTTTATCATGGACAAATGTTGGGATTGCTGCATCCTTTCAGAAAGATAACCTACGGCAAAAAAATTTACAAATGAAAGCATAAGAAATATAGGGTTCATCGTGTTCATTTTTAGTTAAGTGATGATGCCAACAATAATGATGATGATGATGATGGAAATGACCTTGATTAGAACATGGACTTCAAACACAAGGGTCAGTCTTGGTCCTACACCAGGTGGGAGATAACAGAAAATGATAAAAATGAAATTAAGACAAATATTTTCAGGAGGCACTAATGTTTCTTTCCACTTATTTACTAAATGCTGTACCTTAAAATGTGTTTTATCACTTGTGCATTCCATCATTATGCTCTATAGTTGTTTGTTCAAAGTATTCTGAGCAAAATGTGGTCAGAGAAAAGGGGTACTTTGGAACCACTGACTTACAGAGTGTTATTTCACAAACAAATTATTTCCTCATTAATGCCCTGGCTGTATCATTTTGATTTACTTTCACGGTGACTTGAAGTGCTTAAAGCGACGACCCTTGATCATTTTTCATTAGATAAGATCGTAATGTATGCCTCATAGATCAAAGAATCGAACATCTTTTAGGGCTATTCCAAAAAGTAAGGAAACTGGTTGGAATTGTTTCTTTAAAGTTTGTTTTCATCTCCACCCTCAACACATTTTTGTGCATTGCATTCTGGGATGTGGATCCTAAATACTTGGGTGGAACGTAATGCTCGGAAGCCCGCTCAGCAAGAAGAAATGACAATATAGTGAAAAATCACATAACAGTTTTTGAGATCATGCAAATTGTACTGCGATTACATACTTTTACATAAATAACTTTTGTAACATGGTTATATAACTAACTTTCTACATTTTCCAAAACTGTTGAGTATCACTAATTATTTTAGTGTCTGAATTAAAGATTTTTAAAGGCACTTAATTAGAATCAATTGTTCAATAGCCCTCATCTTGCCATCACGATGCAACATGCTTTGTATTCATAGCTAAGAACAAGCAGGATAAAATAAAAACCAAAGCTGCGGAAAAAAAAAAAAACAACATTTAAGAAAAATCATTGTGGGAAGCTGAGTCTTTGAGTCATGGAAGATGATAACTTAATGAAGTTGAACACCAAAAAAATAGTCTGGCCTCGTCTTGCTTCCTCTATAACCTGCTTCAAAGTACCCATCTGATAGCGACTTGTTCAGTTGTTGTTTGCTAACATGTAAATAATTCCAACTAATTCCACTTTTTCCACATGTAAAATATCAGCAGTGAGAATAAAAGTAGTGCCTGTGCTATTTCACATCCCCATATTTGATCCTACTATTTTATACTTTCAAATTTGTTGCAAGGTGCACTACATTTTCTGCTGTTGTCTCTGTCGTTTGCGAAGCGTTTGTGTGAAATCTGGTGAGTGTTTGTTGGGTGCTAAATGGTCTCCCACTGAATGGTCTGTAATGCATAATCTTTGTATGCTCTGTAGAGAGAGCAGGTCAAAGAGGGTGGAGGTGAAAACCTACACCCCGCAGTGCATAAGCAGTCCACAGGGTGAGTAGGTTGGGGTTTAGAGCTAGAAGGTTACTAGTTTGAACATATTATTAGATGAATCAGTGAGCCCCCGCAGTGCTTTATTGTTCATTGAGTTCCTTGGTTACACATGCTTTCCTATTTCTTAGTTTGATGTTACTGTTTTCATTTATCTACACACCTCTTGCTCCAATGTCATGCTTTGTTCAATCAACCTTAATGAATGAATCTTCTTGAATTAAAATAAATAAATGAAATGTAATAAAATTGTCATTTTCTCTTGAAAAAAATTCTGAAACCAACTTCTTAAGTTGTGGATATTGCGACATAGCTGTGGTGTGTATCTGTATGCGTTGGTCTGTGGCAGAGCCAAAACTCTGGCTGCTAACTGTTTGCTCATCTCCACAGGGCAACATCTGTTCGTGATGTCGATGCTGAGGCACAAACCAACCTGGAACTAAGACAAGGGAACCACATCACACAAAACATGGCAAGTGGCTTAGCTTGTCTTGTCATAACATCACAGATTTAAATGTCTATTGACAGTGTTCAGCAGCAATTTTTTTCATATCATGGTTTAACTGTGAATAATTTAGCATAGAGAAGTGACTTGTTAGTAACCTACTTTTTTCCCTATCCAGGTGGATGCAAGATTGACGCCCCTCGCTGCAATGGGGCTAGACCGTGGCACTTTGATACACGAGGGTCTTCGTCTCCATGGTGGAGTTGTGTACCCTGGGATCAGAGCACTGCCAGCCGACAAGAGCAGAGAGACATCCTCTCTTCCGCTTGCTTATAATAGAGATGGCCTTCCAGAACTCATATACAAACCCGACAACCCTCTGGACAGTCGCAAGTCCACAAATGGATACCTTGGCCTCTATAAAAGCACTCATCCAGGTCTGCACAAGCCTATGTTGGTTTCCGGTGCTGGAGCTGAAGGTCTTGGCTTAGAACGTAGAGTAGGGCCTGGGGAGAAAGCATCAGAATTAGGTTTGGCAAGCGCTGGTGGCTACCTCCGAATGCCGTGGCTCAGCCCCTACCCTGAAGCAAGTATGTATCCCTTCATGGACACATCCAAGTATGCGGCTCTAAACATGTATAAAGCCTCCTTGCTGAGCCAGCCCCCCTATCTTCCCCAGCACCTGGCCTACCCACTGTGTGCAGCCCAGGGGGGCAATGTTACCCCTACTGCTCCGGTCTCTGCTGCTGAAAGGCTCTATTACATGCCTCCCTATCCTCCTTCTGCCATCTCTTCTCCGCTAGTAGGACCCCCTATGAGGATTCCTGCTGTCACGATGGCACCTTCATCACTGGTTCACTGCCAAGATAAAGGTCTTGGTGTTGCATCTCCTTTTGCACAACAACTTCATCAACCCTCTCCTCACCCTCAGCACCATCAGACTGCTTTGGATAGAGACCGCTCCCCGAGCCGGAGCAGCAGGCCAACCAGGCCTCCTTCTAGAAAAGGCTCGAGCACCAACAACAACAGTGCATCAAGCACCAGTGGTACTGGCGGGGGAATTAACAACAGTCTGCCGGCTGATTCTTCTACTCCTGTTTCATCTCGCCTCCACCAACCTCCCGTTTCTTCTGCTTTGCTTGAAAACTCGCTTGATTTACAAAGACCAGTTGCAAGGATAGGACAACCAACCACTTCGTCTGCTTCTTCTATTTCTGCCTCATCTTCATCCACACAGTCTATTCCTCATCCCTTTTCTGTCAGCAGCATAGCATCAGAGCATCCTTCTCCCGCCCGACCCAGCCCCCACAAACACCGATCCAGAGATAGCGTACCTGAGCACAGAGGTCTGGGGGCTGAGAGAAGAGCCAGCAGGTCTCCTTCAAAAGGAAATTTTGAGAGGCCAGCTCATCAGCCTCAAGCAACCAAAGACTTAACTGAGAAGCCATTGGACTTGTCCGGAAGAATAATTGACTTTGGGCTGCCAACCAATGGATTTCCTGTTAAAATTGACACTATATCACCTGGTGCACGTTTTGGACTCCCCACTAACAGAGAGCTACTAAAAGAAAACCTGTCGCTCTCTCCTTCCGCCCTTGCCCATTCAGTGGTCAGCAGCACTTCTTCAAAAGTCTCTGAAAGACCAGAGATGATCAGCACTTTGCACTCTTCTTGGGTTGTACCTAGCCCATCTCCTTCACACTCACAACACACACCAGTCTTACCCTCGTCTCCAAAGCCAAACACTGAGCTGAGCCTTTCTCAGAACAAGGGCTCCTCACCCTCTGTAATCAAAAACAAGAGCCTGGAGAGAGTCCTCCCTCAACAACGTAGCTCCTCCTGTCCAAGAATTGGAGAGTCTAACATTAATGTTCCTTCTTCTCAGCCTTCTGCCTCCATGCATGGTAGCTCTAAGGCTCATTCTCCCAAACCTCATAGCGAGTGGGTAAAACAAAGCGCCAGCCAGCCAGACCAGCCTCAAGTCTTGAGCCACCACAGAGAGGGGACAGAGAAGCTCTCTCAGACTACTAAAAGAAGTGAAACGGCTCCAGAAATGCCATCTTACAAGAGGCCCTGTTTAGAAAATGGTCACCCTTCAGGGCACCTTTACCTTCCACAGAGCGATGCTTTTCTTAACCACAGCTTAGCTTATACCAGCAGATTTCTGCCCTACCCACTCCCTGATGGCATGGCACTGAACTCAGTACCAATTAAAGGGAAGAGCCCAGTCTACCCTCATCCAGTTCTCCTGGGCAGCAACAGTCTCTATCCCACTCACTTGTCTGCAAAGCACCCTTTACCGTACCACAATCTCACAGCGGGTCCGGGAGGAGAATACCTCACCTACAACTCACAGGAGATGGCCCACCCTTTGATGCAGGCACAGTCTGACAATAAGTTGTCAGACAGGGTAGATGGATCCTTAAAACCCAGGGGACTGGAGAAGTCAAGAAGTGGGATTGAAGAATGTGGAAGCCACAAAGACAATAACAGTGTGAAAGAGACATGTGAAGAAAAACAAATTAAATCGGACAGGGAAGCAGGAGTACAAGGACATCATGGCATTCAAAGCAAAACCCATGTCTCCCCTGCAATATCCAGAGAAAAAATTGTCTGCATTGACCTTGTACACTCAGACACAGATATCGAGTCAACGCCTGTAGTTCCTAAACAGCCTCTTGTGGAGCCCAGCTTCAAGGTGAACCAAAAGGAATGTTGTAATATGAACCAAACTTCGATGAAGACTGAACATGACCCAAAACATCAACATCACCTTTCCCATCCTTATCCATTTCACTCGGTGCAGAGCCCAAATCTAAAGCCAAACCATGCTGATAGACAGCCAGAAGCTTCTTTTAGTAGAGCAAGGAATCTACTGGATTCTAGCTGTCCTGAGTTAGCATCAAGGACACCGCTGTCTTCTCCAGGTCAGAATGTTTTTGGAGAAGAGAGTTCAGATGACCAAAGCTCAAGTGCAGAACCAGAAGACCAAGATCAGAGTACGTTGCGCTGTGCTCGCACATCAGGGGAGCGTAGCTCAGGAAAGAACAAAGCAGACAGGATCAACCAGGTTCCCTACCTTTCACACCACCACATAAATATGATAAAAGAACCGGATGAGGAACAAATGTGTGAGGGGGAGGCTGAAAAGGAAGACAGTATCGTTGACCTGGGGGAGTCCCAAGTAGAGGGGGACGAGGATGAAGAGGACGATTGCCACCATTCTTCCAAATGTGCCCGTAGATCCAGTTTGGCCAAGAGGATTGCAAACTCTTCAGGCTACGTTGGTGACCGATTCAAATGCGTGACCACCGAGCTGTACGCTGACTCCAGTAAACTGAGTCGTGAACAGAGAGCTCTTCAGGTAAGACTGCCAACACTTTGATGTCTGTGTGTGTGTGTGTGTGTGTGTGTGTTTGTTTGTGTGCAAACTACAGAAAGGTGTTAATGAACAATATGTGCAGACATTTCAAACAAACTTTTAGTTTTATCATCTACACAGGATTGAATCCCTACAGGCCACTGTCTTCATTCTTTGTGTGCTTTAATCAAAAACTGCCTGTGAAACCAACCCTGCATGAAACTCTGCATCTGCACCACAGTGCAGGATTATATACGTTTAATCTTCCCTTTAGTTTATCATTGTCCCAGTGAGTTGGGTTCAAAGTTCCTTTCCAGGGGTGGGCATTTCAAAGGTTAACTATGGCTGCTGTCTCTGTATGTTGATTAGTGAGCAGCCACTGTAAAGGTCATTTCTGTATGTGCGTGTCTGTGTGCTCATACCTGCTTGTTCTTGTGTGACTGCCTTGGGCCTAAAGCATGCATTAGTGCTGACTGCATAGAAAATTATATATAGTAGTAGGTTGGAAGCATTGCCATGACACCCACACAGTTCACAACGTCCTAGCCTATGCTTAACCTCGAGGTTAGCTGCAGTGGAGGGCTTGCAGTGTGCTAACAATCAGGAGCCGCCCTCTTTATGGCTCACAATAGGCTTTTCCGCATGCACCCTGTCTGCCAGTCACTAGCATCACCCCCTTTAATCCAAATCACTTCCCGCTCACGGCCTGCGCAAGGTCTATCCATCCTACCAAACATCACATGACACCGACTTTATTTTAAGCAGTTATCTCCGGGGTTTCTTCTGCTCAGCCTGGAAACAAAAAGAAATCCTGTGTCATATTATCCACTGAGCCTCAGAGGCAGATATGTTAATTGGTTGCACATGTCTGTCCATGTTGTGAATGCACCCTAGAAAACTGTGGTTTTGTCAATGTCATGCCTGTCAATGTGCAACTGCAACACAAAGCTATCAAACACTGTATTTCTGGACATGTGAAAATATGAAACAACCCTCGAAATGAATGAATTGCAAAGCAATCAATTAGACATTCTGTTTAGTGATTGACATTATCAAATTGATCACATGCAGTTCAGAAACAATTTGATAGTTTTGATGCAGTGTTAGTTGACCTGTTAAGTCAATTTTTTTGGATTATGTACTTGTTTTTTGGATTGTGGCTGCCTGTTGTGTGTTTAAAAAAAAAAAAAAAAAGTTGTGGAGAAATAAAAACTCGTTTAAAAAAAAAAAAAAAGGATGAATTGCTGGACAGATATATTGAGCCCCCCCATTCTAATTGCTTAGATGGAAGTCATATCACGAGAGGGGAGTAATATAAGTCAACCTGCAGCTAACTGGGAGGTCAGTTCTTTACATTTCTTATCACATCTGCCTCTGATGGGTTCTGTCTCCTTTGTACTCTGTATGGCTGCACACTTCTTTCCCCCTCACTCATTCTTTTTCCTCTATTTCATCTCTTCTCCCTGCCTCAAGGCATAGATGTATGTTTCCTAGTCATGTTTATGTTTCAGGAAGGGAGATGCCAGGACTAAAGCCCCAGAGTGCATGGACTCAGTGGCTGCCGTAGTCTCACCTGTGTTTTGATGCCGTGCTTGTGATTTGTCTGTCTTCTTTTGTTGTCTCATGTGTGTGTGCGTGTGTAAAGGGGAGGGGGGGGGGGGGGATTTCTTTGGCATATTCTTTTATTTTAAAATAATTCCATTTCTGATGCAATTTTTCGCTTCTGTAGCTGTTGAGGACAGATTGAGGCTTAGAGGTGTCTGTGTGTGTCTGGTGCGGGCAGATGAGTGGTTTTCATGAGTTTTTTTTTCCCCCCTGCATTTTTGTGTGCGTGCGTGTGTGTGTGTGGACGCACAGCGGGCAATGATGCGGTTCTCGGAGTTGGAGCTGAAGGAGAAGGAGGGCAGCAGTGTGTGTGTGTCTGCCTCAGTAGCGGCAGCAGGACGGGAGCTGGCGGACGGCCAGCGCAGAGAGCGAGCGGTGGAGCACTGCCAACACAGCACCAGGCAGGGAGAGAGGGAGGGTGAGTAACACACATATACACACGCACACACTGGCGCTCAAGAAATTAACAAAAAAAAGGGGGGGACGTGAGGTTGGGTCACCAAATGTTAGTTGCACTTGTCAGAAACGTAGAAATCTGTGTTACTCTGAAAACAAAGAGTGCAAATAAGAACTCACATAGTCAGTCAGTCACACGCACACACGCACGCACACACACACACACACACACACACACACACACACACACACACACACACACACACACACACACACACACACACACACACACACACACACACACACACACACACACACACGTATGCGAACAGTTCACCACAAGCCACGCAGAGTAAGCCGAAGAGACAGAGAGGAGGAGTTTTATTTTCAAGAAGCCCTTTGTGCTTATCTGCACACAGAGAGACAGTGGAGAGGGCGGGAGGGGAAGAGATTGCGTGCGTGAGCGAGAGAGAGTGAAAACGGGGGGAGCTGGAGGGTGAAAGCGGATGGGAGAGTGCAACGGAAAGAGAGGGGGGGAGGAAAGGAGCGTAGTTACATTGGCTGTGAGCCCAGCTGTGTGTTGGAGCGAGGCCCCGGCTGACGTGTGAGCCTAATTATGGCATGGAGAGAGACAGGGAGGGGAGTGGGGGTGGCTGGGGGGGAGTCACGCTCCGTGTGAGAAGGGCGTGGTGCGGTCATGCCGTGGGGAGGACGGAGCAGGAGGAGGAGGGATAGAGTCACTGCGCAGAGCGCTCGCAAGATGTTTTCCCGGCCTCTGATCGCAGGAAGCAGCCACTGGCTCGTCTCAAATCAGATTAAAAAGTCTTTACCCCATCAAAATTTAACTGACCATCTTTAAAGCAGAATAAAACCTGGCTGGTGTTTAACTAGAAATCTCCTCCTGTTTTATTCGCCTCTGCTCGACTTGACTTCCATTTTGAAGTTCGTACTAGAGCTGTAATCGGGCCCTAAACTTTAGACTCCACACAGCCCGAGACAGACAGAATTCTGCTCCAACCAATTTCTTCTAAGCCCAAACTCATTACTGACATTATTCAAATCTGTCCATGCACACATACTCTTTTGTCAAGAACGAGAAGTTTATACATTTTTTAACATCATTTATTCATTCGCGAGAAGCCAGCCACTGATTCACTTCCTCAGCATCCATTTCCGCATCTTTCTCATGCTAATCGAAACACATCACCTGACTGCACATTTACCGTGGAGTGCTCAAGCCTGGCCCGAGCCCATGTAAAATGATAGAAATTAAGACAGAACCCAAACCCAATCCAGTCTATTGGGTCCTATTGGGTAAAGATAATAATAACAATAATGGCCACTTGTGGTGGTAAGCTCCTTGTAGTTGGGGCAGACTGTCAGAAGTGTGGCTGCCACCATCATTTATGCACAATTCATATGAGGCAATGTAGGTAAAGTGCCTTGCCCAAGGAAACAACTACAATGATTTAGATAGAGCAGGATTCCAACTCCCAACCCTTCGGTTATTGGATGACCTACTCTACCACTGAACTACAGTCGCCCCCATGAGATACTAG
This sequence comes from Gouania willdenowi, assembly GCF_900634775.1. NCBI lineage: Eukaryota > Metazoa > Chordata > Actinopteri > Blenniiformes > Gobiesocidae > Gouania > Gouania willdenowi. Next base: position 19,843,531 of record NC_041064.1, read on the forward strand.
ACCTTCAGTTTTAGTCCGTATACTGTTTCCTTTTCTCTGTGTTTCTAACAATCTGTGTCTTTCTGCTCAGGTGTCCGACAGCCCTACTCAAACAACAGAGTTCCAGTCCTCCAGCGATGCGGAGGCCAAAGGGAGCCTTTGTCTCCAGGCCAAGCTCGGCTAAAGGATGGAGTGAGGAAGGTGATCAGAGACTCTGAAGGTCACTGCCTACCACCCACACTGACACCATCCAAAGGATATGCAGAAGAGCAAGTGTGCCCTGGCTTTGGAATCCTGAGAAAACGCTTCCTGGAGGACTCTGAGGGGGAGGACCTGCAGAGGGAGTCCCTGCCTGAGAAAAGAGCCAAGCCTGCTTTAGGTGAGATTTTCCTCAACTGCTGCTTCTACCTCCAAATGCCTGAGGTCATCTCCATCTCTTCACCGGCTTTTTATGACTTATCTCTTATTCCTGTATGAAATAAATGCACCCTCTCCTTGGTTCCTGATCGATCCCACCTCCAGCTCATTCCATCACATCCTTCGCTCCACTCCCCGCCCCCCCCCAACCTCCCCTTCCTCCGTCCGTCCAGTATTTCGCTCTGTGCGGCAGCCAGCGCTAAGAAGCATTTAATCCTGCCTTTGAGGGGAGTACGAGAGAGAAGCGAGAACGAGGGATAGCCGTCTTCCCTCTCCTTCTCTTCTTTCAGCGTCGCTGTTCTTTCGCTGTGCTCACCCACCCTCCTGAAAGCTGCTCTTTTCTTCGCTTTTCATCTCAGTTTTCTTTTTTTCCTCATCTGTTTGGGTTCCTTTTTTTTTCTTTTTTTGCTGGCATGTGGGATCGTGCCTTTTCTTCTGTGCACTGGCAGATGAGTCAAATACCCATCCCCTGTGAGTTTTAGGGGGGAGAACTCTCCTTCTGCTTCTCTAGGCTTTTTTTTTTTTTGCTCCTTTTCTTTTCTTCACCCAACTCTTGACTCTGCAGTCTTCTTTTATGCTTCAGCTTGTCTGTTGTACATCCTGCTCCCTGCCTTTGTAGTGTGTATTTGATGGTGTTTTTCTAGCCATAACGCGATATAGTAGGAGTTTTTTGTTGCAAACTGAGACTTTTTCCGACATGTCACATGAAGGCCCTGCTGTGACATAAATGGCTTCTCGAGCTTTATCCGAAGGGATTTGAGTGACTGCTTATTATGACTTTTAAAGTAAACTTAAACGTGTGTCTTAAAGCTGAATCCCAATAATTAGTTATTAGATAAAATATTAGTGTAGACCTCATGGATCAGTGAATCAAACATTATTTACTCCAAAAAAAGGAAAAAGGTCCAAATTGCAGCTTGAAAGAATGTTTTCATCTCCACTGTAATCACACCATTTGTTGACATTGTCGTGCATTGCATTGTGGGGTGTGGAGTCCCATAAACAGATACAGGGGCTTAGAAGTTTTTATTAGTGATTTGCTTGACACCATTTTTGTTTCAGTTTGTTTACAAAAATGTCAACAACTGGAGTGTTTTTGGTGGAGATAAAAACAAACTTTCAATTCAATTTCAACTTTTTTTCGTTCTTTTCCAAGTCGATTCAGTGATCTATGAGGCATACGCTATGACTTTTTTTTAATAAAAAATTATCTGGGGTAGCAGTCTTAACATAAAGACATCGCATAGTTCCTTTGAGCATTTGTGACTGTCTTTTCTCCAGATGAGCAAACAAGTGTGGATGAGGACGGCGAAGACGACGATGAGGTGCGGAAGCTCAAAGTCTGCATTGAACTCAAGGGACTGAGACTCAGCAAGCCTGCAGTGGGTACAACTTCACCCGACGGCTCCCAGTTCAAACCGGAGAGAGCATGGACCCAATCCCAACTGCTCGCTCAGGCCCAGCCTTTACGGGATCGCAAGATCAGGCCTGGTGAGCCTGATGACAGGGCCTTACTGCAGCAGCGGGCGGAGATCAACAGGAAATGGGGCTGCGAGAAGCTGCTAAATGGTAAGAACAAACCGCCAGACGTAGAAAAAAAAAACGCTGCCTTTCCTCTGAGTTCAGCCAGGGTAACGGAAATCTATCTTTGGCTCACGTTTCGCTTTCTTGTTGCGCAGCATGTCTTCGGGGGATTTCCCTGGGCTGTTAGTGGGTGATTCTTTGCGAGGCAAAAAAAAAAAGGGTGGGGAATCAGAAGAAGGGACCAGGAGACCAAACATAAAAGTGGTAGCCTTCCCTACTCCTCCCTCAGGGTTTTTTTCTGAACTGCTTCTGCAGTGGAGTCTCAGAGGACAATGAATGTGTGAAAGTGGCTGTTGGAGATATGCGTGGGCAGGTGTAGTGTGGCTAATGTGTCATCACTGATTTTTCTTTCTTTTTCTTTTTTTTTTGGATCACTAGTCAGAGGAAATGTGGACTGAAGTGTGTGTGTGTGTGTTTCGGGATGGGGGGGTCTTATTAAAGCCTGGATTTCCCTTTATTCATTTGCCCACACTGAGGCAGAGGGTGGCTCAGAGGAAGACGAGCGTATGAAAAAGCAGGACGGAGATTAAAGGAGGTGAAAAAAGCTTGAGGAGATTTGTGTTTTTTCACAGAGACTACAAGCCTTGAGTCGCTGTCGCCACCAATTTTCACCGTTTTTTTGATAGCATCACTGTGGCAACAGCTGGTGTTTTTAAAACGACTACGGGTACCCTATCGTGTGTATGTCAAGGCTGTGGTCCCACCTTTTTATTTCAGATTACCTCTGCTCACATAATACACAATAATCGTTAAGAATCTTATTCTCGCAAAGACTTTCCTGAAACCTGGCTTAAATAGAAAGAACAAGTTTATTCAACTCTCTGCAAGATGTGTAATTCACTTTGATTCTCACATATTCCTCAGCCTAGAAATGATTTAGTGGACTTTGAAACTTTTATTCTGAAAGTTGTAATAAACCATAAACTGTAACAGCCCTGTGTCCTTTTTTTAATAACCAGAGTAAATGCCTTTCCAGGAAACTAATGAGCAGCATTTTGTCGTCACTAGATCAAGGACACGTTTTTTTTTGTGAAAATGTGTTGTATACGAGTCTGAAACCAGACAGTGCAACATTAGTTTGAAAATATTTTTTTTTATCGCTGTCCTTGGAGCATGAATAAATGGGCACAAGTTTCTATAGGGATGTGAGTGTGCGTTGTGCATGAAAGTGTGTGCGTGCCTTGTATTCTTCCTGGGCGAGCAGGCATGCTGTGCTCACAGACAGCTCTGTGTGCTCATTAATAAACCAACAGAGGGTGAGAGATGGCCTTGCAATACCTTCCAATCCTCCCTTTCCACTGAAGGCTCCCTCACTCTTCCTCTTCCTCCTCCTCCTCTTCCTCCAGGAGTAGCTGCCTCCTCCCTTCCCCCCGGCCAGCTGAAGGACAGAGCGCACCCGCCGAACCTCTTCTCAGGTGAACGTGGCCTCAAGGAGCCCAGAAGGGCCCCCTCCTCTCCGGGCCCTGAGCCATTCATGGGAGGCACCCCTCCCCTCAAGCCCCGTCGCCATAGTGACACGGACAAACCCAAGGGCAAGCGGCCGTGCAAAACCAAACACACCAGCCAGAGGGAGAGAGAGAGAAGGAAGGAGACCGCACCTAACAGCCCAGGTCAGCGGTGTGTGGCTGAGCTGGGAGCAGCTGAGGATGACAAGGTGAGTGCTGATAGGGCGTCTGGATGTTCGCAGCAGCACAGTCTGCTTCAGTATGCCTGTCGGCGCCTCTGATTATGCAGCTGGGAGAGGGAGGGAGGAAGGAAGTATGTTTACAATGTTTAGAGGGCTGCTGGAGCTTTGACCTCGCCGTGACCTCAGCGACTCCCTGTGGAGCGCCGGCATTCATGTGTGTTCGTCTCCGGCCTTAATTGTCGAACGCGTGTCATCTGTGCTGTTTTTGTGCGTGTGTGTGTGTGTGTGTGTGTGTGTGTGTGTGTGTGTGTGTGTTTAGAGGTGAATGCCAGCAATGTGAGTGTCTGCGTGCCTGACAACAAAGCCCCGGAGCAATTATGCACCACACATACACAGACTCAAATACACACACACACGCGCACGTACACACGCACGCACGCACACACACTGGAATGTGGCAGCTATGGTTAAGCATACGAAACACCAGCGAGTTCAAAAGAAAAGCAGGAAAAAACGAGCACGGGGGAAAAATTCAAAGGAAAAAAAGAAGGCTAGTCGTTTTCCGCTCGCACAGCTCTCCGATCCTCCCCCTTCTGCTCTTCAGCCTGACAGCTGCTTCGACGTGGAATTCCACTGAGAGGGCGAGCGCACACACACACGCTCGCTCTCTCTCTCTCTCTCTCTCTCAACCACACACTAACGTACACACACATTTACACACACACACACACACACACACACACACACACACACACACCCTCGCGCAGGCAACTCCCCGTCTCATGCATTGTGCTCTGAGGACTTTGTTGGTTTAGCGGTTAAAGGAAAGTGGCGTGCCAACCTGCAGCAGTGTTTGGGGCGTGAACGATTGGTGTGAACTGTGCGTTTTTCACTGGCACATGGAGCATCACGCAAACACAATAATCATACATAAACACAGATGTTATGACTAAAAAGCTCCCCTCATCTAAAGCAATGTAAAGGGCTTGTATGAGAACCAGAGGTGGATTTTTACAGCTTTAATTTCATGTTTGGCTTTGAATTGTAAAAAACGCAGGAACTTTTTTCCTCCCAGATTAGCAATTAAACTCTCCAGTTGTTTCAACAAACTAGTCTCATCTTAACTAACTAGAAAAATTGAGTGGTGGAGGGAATCCCAATATACTGTATTTTTAGTTTACTTGAGAGCAAGTAAATCTGTACAAAATGTTATACAAAGGCCAATTTGTAAGGGTGTTAAAAAAAAAGATTCAGCGATATATCGTGATATTTTACCGCACGATTATTGTATCGATCCAAAAAATGTCCAAATCAATTTTTTAATCATGTTTTTCAACGAAAAATAAAAGCCACTTAATTGCGCTAACATGCATAGCACGTAAACTCAAACCTCGTTAAACTACGTCACTCCTCAATGCATTTTAGCTTGGAGGTTGATTGTACTTTATTTTCATAAAACATACTGGGCATTTTTATCGATGCATATGGTCTCTTTTTTAAAAAGAATTTGAAAATTCTTTTTTAAATTGAATCTGTTTTAGAAGCTGCAAAAAGTTTAACTTTGTACTTGAATTCCAGTTAGTTACCAATTACTTGCAAACTTAAAAACACTGAAACAAATTGTTTCATACCATTTTGTATTTGCAAAGGTGAAATTTGTAATTATTGTTATTGTGATGTGTATTGTATTGGGATATATCGTATCGGGACCTGCAAATTGTGACTTGGATTGTATCGTCAGATTCATGGCAATGCACACCCCTACCAATTTGTGACGCCAGCATTCATCTTTCAATAAATTTGATGACAGAATGAACACAAATACTTAAATAACTTTTGCTGTAACTTCACTTTACAGATAAGTTTGAATGATTAGTATTTATTTCTGTAAGTGTGGCTGATTGAATGCGGCTATATCACTCACATACTGTGTGTGCATGCATGTGCGCGCACACATTTGTGATTTGTGTCGGCTCATCCACGTGCCCTGAAGTGCTGTGTGTCTGTCCGAATGTGTGTTCCGTCTGTTACGTGGCAGCGGCTCTAACACTTGTCCTCTCCTGCTTTCTCCTCAGCTGAGTGAGCAGCACAGCGCTCCGAGGAAGAGAGCCGCCTCTCCTAATCATTATCCGTGCTCTCCAGTCAAGCCCTGCTCCCCCGCCACTCTCTGTCCGCCCTCCCTGCTGCCTCAGGCCAACGGCAGAGCAGGCACAGTCCCAGCAGAGATGACGGGGCTGCACAGGACACCCCCTGCCGAGCCGTCCGTGGTGCGCCCGATCCCGCCGGAGGCTCGCAGGCTGATCGTGAACAAGAACGCTGGGGAGACTCTCCTCCAGAGAGCGGCACGGCTCGGCTACGAGGTAATCTGCTTCGCTCTAACTCATCCTTTGTCCTTATCTCCCTCCCTCGGCACATTTTACACTCTAACACTTTGTGTCTTCCAAATCTTCTCTCTCTCTTTCTCTCTCTTCTCAAAGCTGAGCTAATTTTCCCCTCCGACTTTGTTCCTCACTGACTGACAGACATTGCCTGACTTTTTAAAATAATTCCTCAGATCCTCTCTTGCATCTGTCCCATTCTTCCTCTCTTTCCAGCCTCCTCTTTCTCTTTCCGTACCATTTCGTCTATTTCTCCCCTCTGCGCTCTTTCTTCCTCACATGCTCCATCTTTTTCGCTCCTCTCGCCGCCTTCTCTCATTCTCGCTCAGATTTCCGCTCTCTTCCCCTCCCCCTTTCCTCTCAACGCTCTTGTTCTCTTCCTCTCTTTGTGACTCAGATTGTCGTTGGCACCCCTCCTCTTCCTCCTCCCCCAAGCGACACACACACACGCTCTGCCTCCCCGCTCCTCGCTCCGCTCTCACATCTCATTAATTTTCCGTGAGGCGAAGTGTGACACTCGCACACACGCACGCAAGCATGCATGCGCACGCGCGCACACACACAGTTCGCGCAGGCAGCGTGAGGGATCGGTAGGATCATTATACAGAGACTGATGCTCACTGGTTTCTCTCTAGCATCCAGACTTTTTTTTCACCATTCTTCCTTTGGGTGTAGCTGCCGATCATTTGCTTGTAAACCAGGTCTTCTCGTTCTCCGTGCATGCTACAAAAATAAGCGTATCCGTCTGCATCCTCCAACTCTTGCTGTCGCTCATTATTTAAAGCGGGACAGCCCACGTCCTATTCTTTCCTATTCATTAAATCCCATCCCCAATGAAATTATTTTATCCACATAGAATCATGGTGGGCAAACTTCAGCCTGCGGACCACATCTTGGTCATTAAATGTTTAATCCAACCCAACAACAACCTATTGTAACTACAATGTCACGGTAAAACTTAGTTTGTAGGTATATTTTAGTTTTTTTGTCCTGCTGTAAACAGTTAATATATCCACGTGAAGAAGAGCTTCATCGCCAAACCAGTGTTACTAATAATAACAATAATGGCTTGGATTTATATCGCGCTTTTTCAAAGAGACTCAAAGCATGCACAATTCATACCCATTCATTCGAGGCAATGTAGAGTGCCTTGCCCAAGGACACCACGATAATGACTTGGATAGAGCAGGATTCGAACCCCCAACCCTTTGCTTCAACATACTGAACTGAAAAAGTGAGTGTATTGTTCTGTATTTTGTGTTAAACCTGAACAATGTTGAGAGTTATTGTTAATGAGTTGAATAAAGTTTGACTTATCTGACTATTTTATTTCGCTTAATGCGTCTTAAGAATAATAATATTAATAATAACAAACCGGTGCGCCTTATAGTCCGGTGCGCCTTATGTATGAAAATAGACCCAGTCAGACCCATTCATTGCTAGTGCGCCTTATAATCCGGTGCGCCTTATAGTCCGAAAAATACGGTATATAAGTCACCATAGAACATTCTATGGTGTATATTGCACATATGGTGTATGTTTATTTTCCAGCTTTTCACAGCACACACCATCATTCAAAAGTTACAAAATAAAACCTTGTAGACTCACTATAAGCCTTTTTGCACTTTCAGAAATCTGGCTCTCGTTCAGTTCTCGCGCATGAGGTCAAAGATCAAGAGGGATAAACTCTCCATGTCTGAAGGTGTAAGCAGCGAGTCTTACAGAGATTTAGATCATTATTTACCATTGTAGCACTGATTTCTTGAAAGGTCTCCAAAGCAGAAATGCAGTTGTTCCCGGGTAGAGTCCGAATCACTCCCACTGTTGGCCCTGGAAGTCATGGCTCGCCGCTCAGAGACTAAGTGCCTTCTCACATTGGTTTTTGCAAAAGTGCTCGGATATGTGCATCATTCCCGGGTAGAGTCTGTATTCCCCTTTGCTGGAGACCCAGGTAGTTCATGTTTTCATGCACCAGGGGTCACCTGTGTGGAAGCAAGGGGACTTCCCTTGCTTCCATACATCTGCTCCCATCAATTTTTAAAAGTGCTCCGATTAGCCGAAAGTGGCATCAGCGGAAGCCCCGGTCCCCTCCTCGAGTCCAAATATGTGTAATATGAATAATATAAACACTATTAAAACAATACAGATCTCTGGACTGAAATTACAAACGCTGTTAGGTTGGAAATATCAACAGAGCTTGTTGACGTTTATATCCCTCTCGACCTTTGACCCCGCAGGTCGTGCATGCGCAGTTCCAGGCTTATTGGTGGAGGACAGCTGATCATCATCTTGTGTGCTTTCACGAGGCACTTTTTGAATCACTCTAAAGTGACGGGAAAAGTTTGATCGTTACATAGCTGCGTGGTTTTGCTTCTCCTCGGTACGTCACATAGCTGTGTCCATTTGTCCAGAGTATGCCCGCAAACATGTAAAATGTCATTATTCCTGTGAGTTTCTCCAAACATCCACACATGCCTTTCCATCCTCACTGCTCCACGTCTGCAATAAACCGTTTTTAAGATTTTATGGTGTTACATCCAGTCATTTATCTCTACGTCAGAATTACAACCGCTCCAAAACTTAGTAAAACAATCAAAGTAGAATTTTCTTTCCAAATGCGCTTTAGCTTTTGAATGGGGGCTCACATGGACCCAAATGAAGCAGACTTCCCTGGAAACAAAGCCTGTGTGAACACGCCCTGAGATGTTAAAACCAAATGTGGCCCTTAAGAGTAAAAAAGTTTGGCCACCTTGATCCAAGTGGACAAAATGTCACTTGAGTTGCGAATCCTGACACCTGCATGTCCACTTAGTCCCACAATCATCGCTGATGCCGCCTTAGGTTCACAGTTTGATGCTTGTGCGTGTGTCACAATTGTTCATCACTGTATCTTCACAGAAGTGTAAATACAGTTGTGGTCAAAAGTTTACATACACTTGTAAGGCACATAATGTCATGGCCGTCTTGAGTTTCAAATAATTTCTACAACTCTTATTTTTCTGTGATAGAGTGATTGGAACAAATACTTCTTTGTCACAACAAACATCGAGGAAGTTTGGTTCTTTTATGAATTTATTATGGGTTAACTGAAAATGTGACCAAATCTGCTGGGTCAAAAATATTCATACAGTAACATGAATTAGCAATTTTGGTGATTTAGAAAGTTGTCATTGAAATTAGCTTCATAGCATGGCCTCTTAACTTCTTGTGAGTGATTATGAATGACTACAGCTGGTGACTTCTCTGAGTCTATTTAAATAGGGCTCATTTAATACAATCATTAGACCCGCCCACAAATGCTACAATAGGAAAGTCAAAGGAGCTCAGCACGGATCTGAAAAAGCAAATCATTGACTTGAACAAGTCAGGAAAGTCACTTCGAGCTATTTCAAAGTAGCTTCAGGTCCCAAGAGCAACTGTGCAAACAATTGTTTGTAAGTATAAAGTGCATGGCACTGTTGTGTCACTGCCACAATCAGGGAGAAAATGCAAGCTATCATCTGCTGCGGAGAGAAATTTGGTTCAGGAGGGCCAAGAGTCAACCGAGAACCACTTAAAAGCAGATCTGCAAAGAATTAGAAGCTGCTGGAACACAGGTGTCAGTGTCCACAGTCAAGCCTGTTTTACATCGCCATGGACTGCAAGGCTGCTGGGCAAGCAGGAAGCCCTTGCTCCAGAAGCAGCGCCATAAGGCTCGACTGAAGTTTGCTGCTGATCACATAGACAAAGATAAGACCTTCTGGAGGAAGGTTCTGTGGTCAGAAGAAACAAAAATCTAGCTGTGTAGCCACAATACCCAGCAATATGTTTGGAGGAGAAAAGGTGAAGCCTTTAACCCCAAGAACACCGTGCCTACCGTCAAGCATATTGGCGGTAGTATTATGCTCCGGGGCTGTTTTGCTGCCAATGGAACTGGTGCTTTACAGAGAGTAAATGGGATAATTAAGGAGTAGTATTACCTTCAAATTTTTCAGGATAATCTAAAATCATCAGCCCAAAGGTTGGGTCTTGGGCGCAGTTGGGTGTTCCAACTGTACAATGACACCAAACACACATCAAACATGGTCATGGAATGGCTAAATCAGGCTAGAATTAAGGTTTTAGTTTAGAATGGCCTGTCAAGAGGAGTAGTCAAAGCTTGTGGATGGCTTCCAAAAGTGCCTAATTGAAATGAAAATGGCCATGGAACATGCAACCAAATATTAGCATTGCTGTATTTTTTTGACCCAGCAGATTTGGTCACATTTTCAGTTAACCTATAATAAATTCATAAAACAACCAAATCATGAATTTTTTTTTGTGACAAAGAAGTATGTGTTCCAATCACTATCACAGAAAATTAAGAGTTATTGGTAACTCAAGACGGCCATGACATTATGTTCTTTACAAGTGCATGTAAACTTTTGGCCACAACTGTAGATGTGTACGTCTCTTGTTGGTTGTTCTGGTGTTGCTGTGTGTGTGTGTGTGTGTGTGTGTGTGTGTGTGTGTGTGTGTGTGTGTGTGTGTGTGTGTGTGTGTGTGTGTGTGTGTGTGTGTGTGTGTGTGTGTGTGTGTGTGTGTGTGTGTGTGTGTGTGTGTGTGTGTGTGTGTGTGTGTGTGTGTGTTAGTCGGACACGTTGATGATGATGATGAGGCGTGTGCGTCAGTGATTATGTGTGCGAGTCTGAATAGGAGCGAGAGAGTGAGAGTGTGAATGAGAGGTAAGCACTGGGAGTATAATCGCGTTCTAATGGCCCTCTAATGTGCCGTGGTGACTGTGGTTAGCAGTGGCGGCGGCTGTTTTTCTCCCTCGCTCTCTCGCAGACACGTACACGCACGCAGGCACGCACACACAGTGCACAGCACAGCAGCAGGGTTCAGTCAACCGTGCTGGAGAGAAGCTGGCTCGTCTCTCTGATTTATGCATTTCCCTCGAACGTTTTTTTCCCCTCTCTCTCTTTTTTTTTTTTTCACCCCCACTTGCAGTTTTCTCCTTCCTGTGCTCTGCGAGTGGAGAGGGAAAGGGGGAGGAGGGTGGAGAAAACCTGAGACTACACAAACAAGGCGCTGACCGCTGCGCAAACAACACCCCCACCCCTGCCTCCCTCCCACCCTTTCTTTCCTTCTTTCTCTCTCCCTCTTTCTCTCTCCCTCTCAGGAAGCTCGTCTCTCACTGCCTGTGTGTGATAAGCCTGGGGCAGGCCCCTGGGGCTCACACACACACACACACACACACACACACACACAAAAATGTGCACAAAGAGACACAGCAATTTATGCATACTGCCTGACACACACACATACAGACGCGCGCACACGCACACTTGCATACAAGCCCATGGATGCACGGAGCGCTTGTCTCACGCTGGTGTTTTAGTGCCGCAAGCTCTGGGCTTATCACACACAGGCAGCGAGATATGACTGCCTGTGAGACAGACACACACACACACACACAAGCACATAAAGGCCTCGCATACTGATTCTAAGGACGCAAAGGAGGACATCCACACAAACACTTGCGCTGACCCACTAAGCACACACACACACGCAGGCAGCAGTGACGCACTCTCCTCCATATGCTTCACAGGCGAGTCTCACACCCACACAGACCTGCACATGCAAATTCAGAATCACCTCCAGCACACACATCAGGCGGGCTCAGCCCGCACGATGATTGCAAATCCTCACAGTCCACGTTCATCAAGGCGGAGTGACTGTCAGCACACGCACAGGCATCCGGTCCTGTGTGAACCTGCAAGGATGCAGAATCGCCCCGTGCAATGCATGCACCACACAGAGCCGTGCACATCACAGCGCCTGGCCAACACTGTGCATATTTTATGTTCATTTAGTTTGGCAATCCGTGCCTCTGCACATAAAAGCCCACTCTTTCTCTCTCCCTTCCCTTTTATTCCCTCGCTTTTCCCTCGTCTGCCGAAGTCTGTGCATTTGAAATGGTAATGAGGAAAGATTCTGCGGATGTCTTCATCCCTCTCGTATCGTCGTTCGGAGCCCTTTTGCTCTTCCTGTCATAAGCTCAGATAAAGGTGCAATCTGTCATTTACTCTCCTTATTTTCCCTCCTTCACGTTGAGATTAGAGCGACGCTGTTCGGCTTTTTTGCATGTCCGTTGATCTGAGTGTCCATAATGACATTTGGTGTTGAAATAACATTGATAAGTAAATTTTAACACAAAGAAGAAAAGATCTGATTTGACATCGAGCACCTTTACCTAAAATCCCTCAAAGTTTGCACTACTTAAGGTACAAACACAATGTTTCCATAATAACCTTTGTTTCATTGCCAGGAAACAATGTATGTTGCTTTTGCACCGTGTTGGCTTGCTGGCACCAATATTTTTTTATAAACAAGGCTGACTTTTGTAGACTTTCATGGTTTCAAGGATGACACTTGAATTTAAACTTAAAGCATGTTTTTATTTTTGCGCCAGAAACACAAGAAGAGCCGAAAACCCAAACTATCTGATGAAGGATATGTGATCAGGCCAAAAACATGTTTCATACCTTTCTGATTCTTTTGTTCTTGCATTAGGTTTTAATGAGATACTTGAAATGTTTTGGAAGGACTTTCAACTGCATAAAGTTATTAAATATATAGATACAATTTAAACTCCATTACAAAGGCAGAACAAAACTTGCCCTTAAAATAGCATATAGGGCAGGATTTCAGAGAAAATAAACTTTAATTTTAAGTGTTTTAATGCTCATGGGTGATGAAGCGTTCAAAGCCAAAAAGGAATGAGCGCACACACATCTCTCTATTGCCTTGAATAGACTGTGATGCACGTTGTACTGCAATTCCAGGCCCGAATTTCCTGCGTAGTAAAGCAGACGTGACGTGAAATGACGCTGATGCACGTTCTTGAGGGCTTGGAGAGGTGTCCCACTGCCGGAAATAAAGAAGTAGAAGAAGTAGACAGCTTAGAGACTATAAGAAGACTAGCTCGGTGGACCAAACTACCGTTTGGTTCCGCGGAGGCATGTGCAGAAATCTGGCAGTTAGAGTGCAGATCGGGCCACATTTTTCCATACGAGTTTGACCCGAACCCGATAAGAGCAACACCAAACTTGACAGGCATTCAGATATTTATATCTGAGCCCGACCCGAAACTAACGGTTAAAACCTAATTTTTTCCTCGTACGAATGACATATTTACATTTGATTTAGTGGTAAGCCCACTTTTATGAACAAACAACTGTTAATGTCAACATCAGATCAGTGCACGGGTAACAAGCGAACGTCAAACGCAAACAGGCGTGCAGTACTCGCAAGACACCCAATGGTTCTATTTAAATAATCCACGTATCAAAACTAAGGATAATCAATGTTCTTGTGCAGAGAAAGGACTTTAGGAGCGAACCCGAGCACCAGTTCAATATCTGTTCGAACCCGACTTGACCCATCGGGAACCTTCGGGTTCCGGTCGGGTATCCATCATTTACGTGCAGTCACGTGAACGACGAGTAAATAAACAACCGTGTCACAGTATCAGCTGCTCTGGTTTGAAGAGTTCACGTGCACTCCCGCACCGGCTTGGCTGATGACTGCAGTTACACTAACGGCCGTTGTGTCACTATAGAGTTTGATTTCTTGATCCTTCCTTATGCTCCTTTAACAATGGGGACCGACAGTTATTTATTACCAATAAGACTGAGCATTGACAATCAAGCCTTTATAAGCTTTCATAAGTTGTGGCTGAGCTAGTTTTTATTTTTAGACTTTGCGATTTACAAAATTAAGTATGAATTTTCTCATAAACTTGTTTAATTGTAAAGAATTCCAATAATACATGCTCAAACCTTTGCAAAGCGAGAACTTGGCCTTCCCACGGTTTGTGTTCGCTTGCTTGCTAACTTTCTTATTTGCTTGCATCTATTTCTATATAGTTTACATAAGCAATCACACTGAGTGTGTCTTTGATGAGAGCGGCCACATCAAAGCAGCTACAGACGGGGAAAGACTTTGTCCTCATCGTGTATTACCTAATGAGGACACGCCAACTTTTAACTGCTCAGACAGGGTTTGGACGTGTGGAGAAAGCCACTCAGGCATTACGTGCACATTTGCTTGATTCGCTTCCTTTAATGCGCGCACGTATCTGCTGTCCGCAAGGACTCTGAAGGCGATGCTGTGAGGGGTTAAATGTCTGAGTGATGCATTGATTGCAGGCGAGCGCAGGGAAGCGTTCGAGAGGGGGAGATTAGAGGACGGAGGGAAAGAGAGCGAGAGGCAGGGGGAGGGGTGTCTCATTTTACCACGCTCTGTGTGTGTGTGTGTGTGTGTGTGTGTGTGTGTGTGTGTGTGTGTGTGTGTGTGTGTGTGTGTGTGTGTGTGTGTGTGTGTGTGTGTGTGTGTGTGTGTGTGTGTGTGTGTGTGTGTGTGTGTGCGCGCGTGGGTGTGCACGCGTGCACGTCTGGCGGGAAGCTGCGGCTCTCGTGCTAAGCTCCTCACTCTCGCCGAGCGATATTAAACACGGCTCCGGAGGTTTAGCGCTACGCCTCCTTCACCACACAAACACAGACGCGTCAACACTCTACCTGTCAGTGTCTCTCACATACACACAGAGACGCGCACACACACACACACGTAGATGAGTGGAATCCCCCAGAGGGGAGCTTCAGCAGCACAGCACTCCTTAAACTCTCTCCAGCAGGCAGAGTGTTGGCAGTGAGAGGAAACCAGTTGGAGCTTCTTCCCAGAAACCTTCGTTTCTCACTTTTCCTTCTTCACACCCTCTTCCTGCTTCCTTTAAATATCTCCGCCGTTTTTGTCTCGACTGCGCCTCTCGTTTTTTCTTTTTTTTGTGCTCTCCCCAACTCTTCTTTCATCTCGCCTTATTATTCGCCTTGGCACTGAGGACGGTCGCAACACATCTCATCCACACATTCATTTATCTGTCATCTGCTGGGGTGTCGCCTCTCGCCTCGCCCTTCCCTTTGCCCTCTCTCAACCCTCTGCTCATCTTGCCGTCAGTCTGTTTTCTTTCCTTCTCTGAAAAGGGAAAGGGAGAGGCTGAGATAAACACTTGGACTGGATGGCAGCACAGAATTAGCATAGAAATGGAAGTTTGGAGTCATTTCCCAGGTTCAAATGAGCCGCTCTCTTCCCCTTGGAGCAGGACATAGTATGAATACGTGTGGATGGAGGCGTCTCACAGTCGCACTGAGGTATAATAAAATATGTGTGAATGGCAAGGCTCTCTATTTGTTATGGTAAGGCCTCACAAGAGTGTGCCAATACTCACTTGTCAGAATCAGACAGGCCATAGCAACACGCCACCAGGCTGCTCTCTATCTCTGTCTCATCTCTGCTTAATGGGAGCAGACGCCGCTCCAGTCCAATAAAAAACCAGTCCGACCACTTAGTGCAGGACGCCCAACTGTCACAGCACGGGACCGGAGGAAACGCTTCCAGCTCTGGAGCACCGCTATCAAATCTCTTTGTTCCACTTCCATCACGTTGCGTTGGGAGCTCTGTCACAGTCACTAGCTGCCGCTGTGGCGTCCAGGCCAATGGTGACACACACACACACACACGTGCCGTGCACACACAGGCTGAGTCTGGCAGCCTGATTACAGTTGAGTCACACTTTAGTCTCCTCGTCGTGTTTGGCGCCAGCTCCAGTATTATGGAGCATTTGTGTGTGAGCGCGTCTGTTTGTCCGGCACAGGAACACACTCAGTTCCTCCTTTGCCCAATTCCTCTCCCACAGGAACTTAAACATTTTTTTTTTTTTAAAAGCTGGACTTGTTTGCGTTTGCATCTGATCTATCTGGCTTGTGGGTGTTTTGGTCTTTGCAGAGCTCAGTTCACCATGCAGAAAACGCAAACACTCAACTGTGCTCTCGCTCTCTGCGTTTTCCCAGGAGGTGGTGCTGTACTGTCTGGAGAACAGAGTGTGTGAGGTGAATCACAGGGACTACGCCGGTTACTGCGCTCTGCACGAGGCCTGCGCACGTGGCTGGCTCACCATCGTCCAACACCTGCTAGATTACGGAGCCGACATCAACTGCAGTGCACAGGACGGCACCAGGTCAGCACATACCTTTAAACTCATCTTATTCTGTTAACAAAAAAAGTTTGTCATTAATCAAGAAGTTTGAGTTCACTCAAAACTTCTTTGGATTTATTGTCCATTATGAAGAGCTTTATTATTACTACACAGATGATCAGCGGTTTTAAATTGAAAATGCATTGCGTTCATAGCTGCGTTATTAAAATTTTCTGTAGGGGGTCTAAGGGTCCAAGGCAGTCCTGCTTAGATTCTAATAAAGGAGGTAGGCTTGCAGTGAAATATGAGGAGATTTAAAGTATGTTGGAGGAGCACTCACTGTTGTTTTACTTGCATATTAAAGGGTCAGTGTAGGGTTAAATGGAGATTTATGTTTAAAATGTAAACTTGGAGGAATAACCCATGAAAACAAAGCAGTTTTGAAGAAAATACACTCAGAAAACCACTGTTGAATACAGATTATGACCCTCATTTATCAACTGTTGGTCAGTTGAGATCTGACGTGCTGCTTCTGCACTGTCATGGAGAATGAGGTCCTATTTCCTCCATACCGCACATCACCGGGTAAATGTTGTCCCCACTATAAAGAGGGGACAACATTTAGTCATTTTAAAAGCTTTTTTTTTTAAGCGTTTTGATTGTTAATTTCTTTTAATGTTTTATTTATTGCCTAAAGCGTGCAGACAGAGGTCGATATGAATGTCATATTCGTGTGTGTTTCCAAGATCTCTGCTGGAAAGTTGTTCACAGCGCACACAGGGGGGCAGACGTCGCCTGCTTGGTAGCTGATCCTCTTCCACAGAGCGTTTAAATGCGCCTTTTTAATTCCAGTTTTCACACTGTCAAAAAGCACATTTTTGTTTTGATCCACCTCCGATGTGAAATTGCTGATTTTCATCTTGGAAAAGCTTCTCTTCTTGTTTGACCCCCGGGGCCTCCGAAAAACGAGGGCGTAACAAGTTAATGACGATCAAATTCAGCCGCCGCATTTATCAACATCTGATCATTTGTACGCTGGGATTCGTCAAATACAAATGTTTCATAAATCACACGTTGGTCCTGTCGTACGACCAAATGCGCACTCAAATTTATACCCATTCTCACTCAAGGTAGATAAATGAGGGCCTATGTGACTTGTGAGAAGAAAGTTTTTACTTACTTTTAGTGAATTTTCCAAAAGTGACGACCTAAAGTTAAAGACTAATTTATGAGGATAACCTTATTATTGCTTTAAGTGAATTCACCTCTCCTTTTTGTCAGACCGATCCACGATGCAGTGGAAAACGACCACTTGGACGTGGTGCGAGTGCTGCTGTCGTACGGCGCCGACCCAACGCTAGCCACGTACTCGGGCCGTGGGCTGTTGAAGATGACTCACAGCGACTGCATGGAGCGCTTCCTCACCGGTAAGTGACATTTCTAGTGTAACGACAGCATGCTTGGTGTTCGCCATCAGGCTTTGGTGGACAGTGGTTTTAGTTGTGCGAGGAATACAGAACTTCAGCTTTGATAATGTTTCCATGGTAATGATTGGTGAAAAACAAAAAAAGTGGTGGTAATGTCACATTTATGCATTAAACCAGCAGTGTCAAACTCATTTTAGTTCAGAGGCCAAATACAAAGTCGTTTAATCTTAAGTGTGGCCGCAGATTTTAGGCGAGAAGACAAGCAATTTCAACATTAATGTCCCCATGATAATTCCAGCAAGTTCAATTTGTCTTATTCAGATAACTTTTTTTAGGAAATTTACTTTGGCGTGGCCTGCCTGACAGAACTGTTTAGTTGGCCGCACCCAGAAAGAACACATCAAAGCGATAAGCAGACGCCTCTGAGGAAGACTGGCAGTTGGCAGCCAAAACATAACAGACCAAAGTCAATTTCCTAAAATAAATTGTTTGAATAAATGAAACCTTAACTTATTAATGTCCCCGAGTTTTTACTTTACACGACATATAAATCATACGTAACGTATGTAAGGTGTAAACCATATCCAGGCAATAAGTGACAGATATTGGCCCAAGCATTGATTTTGTGACCAATTTTTATTTAATTTGGAGAAATTATGTGAAATAATCCCCACGACCCTGAACAGGATAAAGTGGGTCTGAAAATGAATGAATGAATGTGAAAAAATATGTAGTTCCTGAACAATTTGAAATTTCAAGTTACTGCAGTCATGTGAAAAAAGCGTTGGAAAATTGCGATCCTCAAAATATTGTGAGTTTCATTGAATTTGTGTATTTAGATATCTGAGCAGAGATATCTACAACTGAATTAATTGGTAATTTAGACAAAAATTTGTGTTTTTTTTTTTGGTCTTTTAAACTTTCCTGCAGCGGGCCGAATTAGATGGTCTAAAGCAGTGATTCTCAACTGGTGGGTCGGGACCTACTGAGTAGCTCGTCAAAAATAAGTACATACTGTACTTGGAGTCTCTCGTGTTGGACTTGTCTTTTATTTTGAAAGAAACTTTTCTTTTGACCGGCATGCTGTGAAGTGCATGTTGCACAGGAAATTATATAGATTTATGTTTTTAAAAAAGAGAATGTGTGTTTTCAACAGCTATTTTTGAAAAACGTGGGGCGCGATTTAATGGCCGTGGAAAAATGTGGGCCCCAGGGTGAGACCAGTTGAGAGCCCCTGGTCTAAAGGGCCATATTTGGCCCCCGGGCCTTGAGTTTGACAAATGTGCATTAAACGCTCGATCAATTGTTGTCAATAACATTTGACTGTTAGGTCGACATCTTCGGCAATAATATTGACCAATGAAAGAGTTCCATTCTTATTTCAGCATTTCATGAATCAATGTGACATTTATTGGATACTATATCGCTTGTGTCAAACTCAAGGCCCGGGGGCCAAATCCGGCCCTTTAGAGCATACAATTCGGCCCGCAGCAGAAAGCAACAAAGTCAGAGAAAGCATGAAGGACTGTGTAAGCTATATCTCCAAAATAATACACAAATTCAATGAAACTCCACTATATTAGCAGGGCTCACATTTTCCCCATTCTTAAATCACATGATGGCAGCCATTTTTAATCTCAAGTTGTTAAATTAATAAATTATTTTTCCTGAATCCTGCAAATTTCTGGCAAATTTTTCCACAGAATTTCCCCAAAATACATAAACATGGGTCACAAAATCAAATAAATATAAAGTGAAGATTCTGTCACTTATTGCTTTGGTTTTATCAGTGCTATACATGTTTTATATATTATTTATAGGTGGGAGTGCAAACTATGGCACAATAATGATTAAATTACTTGTTTTCCCACAGTCCACTTAAAATAAACTGCTCTGTATTTGGCTCCTGAACTAAAATGAGTTTGAGACCCCTGTGCGAAATAAAACGATGGTATCCAGTTTGGAGAAATCAGTTTAGTTTTCATTAGGCAGGCAGGAGCTTCTAGCCAGGGCTCCAGTTTTGGACCTCGGTGCAATCTGTTGGCGTGAGTCCCGCCCTCTAAATCCACATCCTAACGGGCGGCTCCACTCGTCCATTGCTGTCATCTCCTCTCCCCTCAGGCGCCCTCCTTCGACCACCTGTTAGACAGGGTGGCTCAGCCCGCCGGGCTGCGTGCTGCTGCCTCTGAGCTCCTCTATCTGGTTACTTAGCAACGGCGCCTGTGTTTTCTCAGCGTACGTGCGGAAACGGGCCTCGCTCAGACTGGAGACTCAGATTTTGTCTCCTCACACGGCAGCCCTCGGGAGCGTGTGACGTGGTTTGTGTTTGTGCGTGTGTGCAGGCTCGTCTGGCTGTTTGTAGTTAAGTTGAGTCAACACGCGCCTGTGTACAGGAGGAGAAGGAAATGAAGGCATGCACAGACGCTTCCTCTGCTGCCAGCTGCTTAATATTACCCAAACACCTAACTAGTTAAAGCCTGCCGCCTGAGGGAGAAGCCGGGGAAATGGGTCTTATTGTGGCGCTGAAAAACAAACAGGTGGCGGGACAAGCTTCGTGCGTAGTCGGGCGTAGAGATGGCGTCAATCTTTGAGGAGAGTGTGGAGGCGCAGATCGATGGCGGGAGGGAAATCGAGCCGCAGGAAGAAGAAAAAAGAATCGAGCGATGGCCGCTCTCCCTCCACCTGGTCTCACTCATCTGTAGGCCGTTAATCCCTCCAAACACACGCCAGACGCCCCACGCCTCAGTGCTGGCACAAAGCCCAGCTCTCTCTCTCTCTCTCTTTCTGTGTGTGTGTGTGTGTGTGTGTGTGTGTGTGTGTGTGTGTGCGTGTGCGTGCGTGCGTGCGTGCGTGCAGGCAGGATGAACACACACTCTGCTCTGGCTGTGTGTGCTTATCCAGCTCCCTCTTGCTTGTTTGTTTCCATCGCTGCTGAGTATGTGTGTGGTTTCCGTCGCCGCTCTTACCCAGCGGAGCAAACCGTGCACACACAACCGCTGGACCTCCACCATCTCCTCCTCCCCCTAAACATTTGCTTTGTTTGCTTTCTCTTTTCTCTCATGACACTCGCTCCTCCTCCTCCTCCTCCTCCTCTTTCTTCTTCTCCTCTCCTCTGTTTTACTTTGCTCTTTACCCATTTTTCTGCTCTAGTCTCCAAGGGCAATTGTATTTGCCTCACTGCTTGTCCCTCAGGGCTCTTGAATAACAGGCTCTGCTCTTTCTCCCCTCTCTCTCTCTCCATAGATTATTTTGCTGACCTTCAGGGCCGCTCGGATGATGACCCGGGGCTTTATTGGGAATTCTATGGCAGCTCTGTGTGTGGTGAGTACTGATCAGCACTCTGTGTGTCCTTTTCTGCTTGCAAAGTGTTTATTTTTAAACGTGGTCACTGTCCACGCATCACCTCCATGAGCCACGGCTGCTTTAAAGCTATAGTGACGCCCACGAAAACTATTCACATTTTTTTTCCCTGCGTGCATTTCAGAGTCCAGCGAAGAGGGCGGCCTCTACGACATCCTGTCAGACCCCCCAGGCCCTGACGAGGAAGACGAAGACGATAAACGGGAGTTGTTTGAGTTTGAGTTCTCTGACCGACCACTGCTGCCTTGCTACAACATCCAGGTGTCTCTCTCCCAAGGGTGAGCTTTGATTTACATAACCTGTAGTGTCAAACTCATCTTAGCTCATAAGCCTTAGCATTTATTTTAAAACCATATTTTTTTTTAATTTAAATAATTTGCAAAACATTTAATAAACTAATATGTTGAGGTTTCATTTATTCCGACTACTTTGAAATTGACTTTAATCTCCTGACATGTTTCGACTGTCAACTGTCAGTCTTCCTCAGAGGCATCTACTGATTATATTGTTTGATAAACTAAACAATATGATCATAAAAAACTTCAAAAAATCCATTCTGCAGGCCAGATTTAATGCTCTGACTGGCCGAATTTGGCCCCCAGACCTCGAGTTGACACAGGCTTACTGCGCTTTAATTCTTGGTTCTTGTTTTTTGATTCATGAAATGCTGAAATATGAATGGAACTCTTTCATTGGTCGATAGTATCGCCAAAGTTGCCAACCTAACACAGTCAAATGTTCCTCGAGAACAACTGGGCCCAAATCTGGCCCTTTAGACCAGGGTCTTCAACTTGGACCCACATTTGAGTCCCGACCTACTAGTTGAGAATCGCTGCTTTAGACCATCCCATTTGGCCCGCAGTAGAAAATTAAAAAGACAGAAAAACAGAATTTATTGTCTAAATCAGTGGTTCTCAAACTTTTTTGGCTCAAATACCCCCTTTCTCTTATTTCTGAATCCAATTACCCCCTTTGTCTGACGACATCATTTTGCTCAGAATACTTTGATAAAACAACTATAAAGCATTATGATGGAACAAATGAGTGATAACACACAATTTAAAGAATCTAACTTTGTAAATAAGTGGAATGAAACAGTATTTATTGCCTTCTGAATAGATTTATTTCTATAGTTTTTATCATTTCTGGTCATCAAAAGACTGACTTTTGTATTTTTATTTCATGTTCTAATCAAGATAATTTTTATCATCATTATTATGATGATCATTTTTAACTAAAACCCATATTTTTAATGCTTTCATTTGTTAATTTTCCACTTTCCCTCTCTCAAGGGGTACATGTTCCCTCATTTGAGAAACACTGGTCTGCTCAGATATCTGAAATATTTAAATACACACATTCAATGAAACTCCACTATATTTGGAGGATCTTGTTTTTTTTAAACTCTTGTTTTCGTCTCTCCTCCAGGCCTAGGAACTGGCTGCTGCTGTCTGACGTGCTCCGGCGGCTGCGTATGTCGGCTCGGGGCTTCCGGCAGGCGTTCCCCCACATGGAGGTGGTGACGGTCGCCGAGGCGGAGTTTTACCGCCAAGCATCTTTGTCCCAACTCTTCTCCTGCCCCGAGGAGCTGGAGGGGTTCCAGCCAGACAGCAAGGAGCTGCTGGACCTGGTGGAGGACAGCGCTGAGCTGGCCGCCCTGCTGGGCTCCACGTTGGAGTGTCTGGACGACCGCTGGGACCAATCAGGGGACAAACTGAAGGAGAAAATGAAGGCGGTGGGCAGGTTGGGCTCATCCTGACCTTTGACCTGATGAGCGCTGACCCTGATCCTTATGGATTGAGGGTTTTGCAGGATTGTGACGCCATGCCTTAGCCTGACCCCGAGTTTCTGCGCTTGGAGCAGCATCATCGACGCACTGGACAGACTTCTCCTCTGTTAAATGAGGATCAACACAATTGTGACTCAAAAGACTTAATAATGGTCTTATTTTTTATAAATTAATATATGTATAAACAAATAGAAGAATAAATATATAACTATAATATCAAGAGATTTTTTTTTTTTTTAGATGTGGCTCCCGACTCCTCTCTAAAAGCTTTGTGATGATACGAGTGTCATCGATTTGAAGGATTGTGTGAGCGCAGCACATTGTGCATGTGTGTAGCTGTACAGATACTGTACGTACTGAAGCCGTCGTGCTGTTTAATCGTGGTCTTTGTGTTTATAGGAAGCACACAATGTCCTGTTTTTATCCCCCCCCCCCCCCCCCCCTATTCTTCAAGACTTCCGCGCTCGCTTGAGCTTCAGGGGCTTCTTTTGTTTTTATTTTTTTTTTTCTGCTTCCTTGTTTAAGTCTGTAAATTAACTTGCAAAAAGGAAAACAAAAAAAACCCTAAAAACTAAAAACTTGTTTGTATAATAAAGTTTTAAGATAATGTTGATATTCACCCTTCGGCACAGAGCTTGTATATAAAGGAAGGCTACTGCAGTAAAGTAATTTTTTGGTGTGTTCATTTTTGTTTTAACTTTGTAATTAAAGTATCTCATAATTTGTATTTATATTTTACAAGAGAAGTTGCTTTAAAATAAATATACAAACTGCAAGTTGAGCTCCGTCTATTGTGCTAATTGTGTCATTATTTAATTGAAGTCATATATTTTTGGCGTGCTGCCTGTCAGGATTCTCCACTTTAATGTGTTTCAGCCTCTTAAGCACTAAAGCGGTCTATTACTGCCATCTATTGATTGACGTTGGTATTGCACGTGTTATGGAGTTCAGTTTTGGCGCGTGACAGCAGCAAATGAGGAGCTGCAGCGCCCCCACGTGTTGAAAATTAAAGTTACATCCTATTCCAAAAGCAAACTGGAAAGACAATGTATTTGTGAAAAATGTGAACTGTTAAATCATTTTATCACAAAACATTTATTTGTTAAATGAAAATAATGGTATATTCTGTCATTGTTCTGTGTAGATCAGTGGTTCCCAAACAGGGGTACATGTACCCCTTGGGGTACAGGAGCACAATGCAAGGAGTTTTAATTTTAGGCTATGTTTTTGGGGACAAATTCCCACAAACTAACGGTACTATTGCTCAATAACATAGTATATTTTCTTGTAATTTATTGAAACAGGTTTTATAATTTAAGCTGTAGATGCCATCTTATCAATAGGAGTCAATAATTAGCTACATGTTACAAAGGAGACAATATTCACTTACTGTTGAAGTAATCACATAAAAGTGCGTGGTATTATTATTTTAAAATAAATTACTCTCATTGTTTTGATGTTGTAGATTTCACAGTTCCAGCATGAACTGGTAAATGTCAAAAAAAAAATATTCAAAAAAAAAAAAAAGAGAGAATTGTTTATAACTGAAAATGCCAGGCGGCTAATGAAATAAATAAAACAAATAAGTAATCATTCTGATTAAGATGTTCAGGTTAAATGTCTATGGGGTAGGGGACTGTCAAAAGTTTGGGAATTACTGTTTTAAATTAAGATAAACAATTTATTTTTCACCTGTCTGCTTTTAAAATTTTAGAGTAACCAAGTACACTTTTTTTAAATTTTTTTAAAAATTATTATTATTTAAATGTGTCAAAAATATTGAGATTTAGTTTGCTCTTACTAGATTTGTTTGGAGAACAAGAAATAATTTTAAAGCAAAGATGTGTAAGTAAGTATACTGCACCGGTTAGGTCGCTTTCAAAGGATAATCAACAGGTAAGTGGAAAACACAAAATTAAAGAATAATAATTAAAAAAAAAAAAAAAGCTAAATGATACCAAGGGTACACAAAAAAGAAAAATAGACAAAATATCAACTAAAACTCATAAAATAATGAACATAATAATATTAATAATAACAATAATAATACCGATTGAGTGGTAATGCTGACGTAAATGATCACAGTTAGGCCCTCCTATCAGACTATCACATTTTTGTGGCCCCAACTGTGATCAGGTCTATTTACCATGTAGAATATTGCAACTTTCCGCCATTAGCTTATCAATAGAACAACGGGTTTTTAAATATGAAAAATGACGCCTGCATTAGTTTCAGTTGTAACTTGTAAAATATACAGCAAAGTCAAGGTAAGAATAAGTGATTATTAAACACTTATAATAACAAGTAACGTATGTGATTTGTTCTTAAATAAGACACAACAAATGAAAGTTGTGAACAAGCAAGTAACTCTTAAAATAATTGAAGTTTTTTGCTCTAAAAAAGAGGAAAAGGTTTAATAAAAGAAGGGAGATATTTAGCCATTAGTAGATCCAGGAAGTTGTAACAGTTTATTCAATCCCAGAGTTCTTTGCGGCATCGTGACGTTTTCATCAGCTGACTGCTACTGTGTGAAGGAGAAAAATGAAACTGTCTAATAGCCGAAGGATGGAGCCTGTTTTAACCTTTGTGTTTGCTTTCTGTCTCGTTACTACCAAAGGTAATACATCTATAAAAAAAACATTTGTTTAGTTTGTACTGGTGCGACTTGTATCTAAGACTACAGCGTCGTTTCGCCCCCGCTTTAGGTAGTGTGCTAACCATTAGCATAGCTGCGTGATAGCTAATATCTCCTTCTACAACAGCCCATATGGTTCGATGTTTGTTTAACGAAATTACAACGTTTACATTCTTAGTGTATTTTATTGTATTTAAACGCGTAATTGTAAATCTGCACATGTTGCTAACCACTGGAAAGCAACACTGGATTGTCTTGCACCATCTGAGCTTGTAATTTTAAATTGTTTTAACTGGATTTACTTTATAGGTCCTTTAAACTCACAGCGGTCTACAGTATGTGACTCTGTTTTTATGTCATAATGGCTGATTAGTGATCCACGCTACAGCAGGTCATGTGACATGGTTCTGGTAGCTAGTTAGTTCCTCTTTTACCATCCACTGCCAGCTGTCTGTCACGAGGTAGTTCATCCATCCATCCGCAGAAGTGATTTTTTTAAATTTATTTATTTATTTTTTAGTTTAAAATCAGTCAAAATCCTGCCATATTACTGAAAAAATACAGAAAGTTTTAACACATGAACATATTGCACTTACTCATTTACATTATACTACATGTCATCATTAGTTATTTATCTGTGAACAGTATTATTTTTACAACAGTCAGTACTAGTGTATTAGATATTTTATCATTTTCCATCTGGTTTGGACGGTCACTAATATTCCCATTTAGCAATGATTGGACCTTACTGATTCAACATATGCATTTGTGTAAAACATTTATGCCAGTGGCTATCTGTACGTAGCTGTATCAATATACCAACATTCTATCATACATAGCACCCCTCATTGGCCAGTTTAGGTCACGTATTTAAGACCCTATGAACTTGTACTTCTGTTTGCTAGTAATTAGGGATGTAACGATTAATCGTAAGGCAGTTAAAAATCGATTCATAGGTATAACGATTCACATCGATGCTGTGAAAATTGAATCGCAGTTTTTAACCAGCAGAGGGCGCTACCCAGAAGTGTTGGCGGCGAGCAAAATCTGCTAATACTTTCTTTCTGGCCGCCTTCTACTCTTAAACATATTCATAAATGATTCATTACCCCTTTAGCACCGAAAGAATATCTGTAATATTACGTGAATATCTGTAAAAGTCACGTTTTTCTATTAGCTCTGTCTGCTAGCATAGCATCTCTTCTTCACTGCAAAATATCTGCATGCCAACCGATCACTGGGTTACCAGCGCCCTCTGCTGGTTCAAACAAATATCTGACCTAAATACAGTAAAATGACTGGGTTTTTTTTGTTTTGTTTTTTTAGTCCAATTGTTAAGGCACAAAATACATTGTCAGTTGCACTTTTAAAAAGAAAAATAACTATTATGCAGTTTTGTATTGTTTACTATAGAACCAGAATTTAAATAATAAGCTTCTTCTTCATTTGTATTATTCCTTTATTTATTTCATTCAAGATTTATTTTTAGTTAAATTGCATTGTTTTGAATAGTTTATCAAGGGATTCTTTTGACAATGAAAAATAGTATAGTATTTTCCCCCAAAAAATAAAGGAATATTTTTCAGTCATTACATACAGTCGCATTTTGTAAAATAAATCGCGAGAGAATCGTATAGTGAACCCAGTATCGTGAATCGAATTGTATCGGGAGTTGAGTGAATCGTTACATCCCTACTAGTAATACGTAGAATTCTAAATTATGTTACGGAATAACTAACCCTAACCCTCTGAAGTGGATTTCAATTTTTTCCCACTGTGAATTTGCTTGCTCAGAGCCATTTTTTCTTCTGATTTGAATGTACGGAATGGTCACATGACTTCCGGTAACATCATTGGCCACGTACGAATATCATCATCATGTTTGATAACGTATTTATTATCTTGTAATTGCAGGCCTGGTATGATTACATTTTAATGGACTGGAGTATATTTTTAATTGTCTGTGACAATAACAACTTCATTTAAAGATGACAATTACTGTCAAATGATGAACCTTTAATACCTGATTTTTATTGAAAAGGAAACAAGTGTAGCATTCAGGGGGAATAAAAAGATTAATGTTAACTTAGAATGAACCTGCAAATGTGACAGGGCAATTTTTTTTTGCTAAACTTTGTAAGGTTTAAAGCAGTCTTTTAGAACTCAATATATTTGTATTTCCTTTCTCAACAAGTAGTTATAAAACATTTTCTCATGTAAATTCTGATGTCAAGATTATACACCAGGGTTTGAATCTTCATGTTGGAATCTTCTTCTTCTTTTCCTTCTCCTGCTTTAGGCTCTGGCAGGCTAGACGTAGCAAAGGTGCATTAATGCCCCCACAGGTCACAAATAGAAGTTTGGATAGCTCACAAAAAAATGGGGAAAAAAACAAAAATTTTGAATTTTTTTTTTAATCTCGCGAGACATTTTTATTGCTACTAGAAATCTCGTCAAGTTTAGATCTTGTCACACTACCAGTGACTTACTGTTAAACTTCCCGAATGCTACCAAACATGCTAAAGGTCAGGGTTAATAGAGTCAACTACTGTTTTTACATTTATGTTTCAGATTGGCTATTGGAATCTGGGAGCATTACGCTCAAATCACGCGTGATTACATTGCGTAAGGTGTACAAAGTTTGTTCATAACACTTTTGACCTTCCGCCACTTGTTTTGTGAAAACATGATTTGGTCCCAAAACATTATTTTATATTTACTTTAATTACCACAAACTAGGTAATCCCCCTCAAATTTGACACGCTGTGTGATCGGAGATGCTTCTGCGGTGACGTTTCTTCAGGTAAATCGACCACCAGCTCAACTAATACACCATTAGCTAAATCTGTCTTTTGTACCAAATTTGAATACAGTTATAATAATTGGAACCACTTGTTCATCACAACACATTAGAAACACACTTCAGAGGAAGCTCTGCATTCATTTTTAGTCACAGGATAACACGATCACTTGTGTAACCGTAACATGTAGCGAGAGATCTTAAATAGTAGTATGGCTGGAATTGGACAAACTTTCTATACAATCAGTCACCCATTCCAGTGATGAATGGAATTTAAATGTGTGATATTGTCCCAAAACATGCATGTGAGGCTTTTCCGTGTCAAGTTGGGGCGCAATTTTATATAAAGAGAGAAAACGGAACAAAATCAGATTGATTTTTCCATTTCAGAACAGGAATTCCATTTTTGCCTTCTGTTTCCCTCGGTCACAGAATATCGGAGGCCCTAAAGGTTGACTTGCTTGAAGACGATTTACCCCCAGTTTTGGAGCCAAACAAGCTTTTTGGATGAGAGTTAAAAAGAATGAGGGTTTGCTGGTGATTTTGTGAGAACATTTACCTTAGCTTCAACATGGTTGTAGGGTTTGAGATCAAAGTGATTTCAGGGTCAAATCCAGCATATAAGAATAAAACTTGAATCTATGGTGTCTGAAAAACAAATGTTTAAGTTCTTTCATAATCAAGTACAATTGTTTTTGTTTTTTTTTAATATATGAAGAATATTTTATTTACTCAAAATTTTACTCACACTATTTAATTTTTTTACATACAGGCGTCTGTGGGGACACCTTGTCGGTGCTTCAGGCTCCAGGGTTTGTTTCCTTTCAGAGGGGAGACTGGCCTGTTTCTGGGGAGAAGATCCCTGACATTGTTGCCCTAACAATGGGCTTCTCTGTTCCAGAGGTGCTTTTTGTTTGGTGCAAACATTAATAATAATAATAATAATAATAAAAAAGAATGTTTATAGTAACGTATCTGAAGCTGATACACTGGTTTTATTTGTACAGGATCTGTCCTGGCCAGGCCTCCTGGCTGGTCCTTTGTTCCAGCGTCCGAGGGCTAACGTGTTGGTGGTAGTGAGGGGAGTGGATGATCTGGACCTGCCTCAGAGTGTGGCTTCTTATCCTTTGGAGAATGTAAGTCACACGTGTGTAATGATATTGATATTAGTTAAGGCTGTGTTGGAATTTAAAGAGGTTTTTTTTTTATTGTTCCTGGGTGGTTGTGTTCCCTGTAGCCGGTTCCTTTCACCCTGGACAGCGTGGCAGAGACTGTTCACTCCCTGTTTGCTGAGGACACTCCTGTGGTGCTGCAGCTGGCTCCCAGTGAGGAGGTAATGATAATACTACACAGAATAGGAGCCAGGAAACGCTCGTCTTTGCTGGTTGTGACCTACTATTGTTTCTGGCAGAGGCTCTACATGCTTGGCAAGGCCAACGCTGTGTTCGAGGACCTTCCTGTCACTCTGCAGCAGATTCGAGCTCGTCTGTCCCAGGACGGCTCAGTGCTGTCCTCTCTGCCACTCAACTCCCTCAGCAGGAATGCAGAGGTCAGTATCTACCATGGATGACCTTCACACACGTTCATGTTTATTTATTTGTTTATTGGATCCCCACTAGCTTCCACCGCAGTGGTTGCTAATCTTCTTTGGGTCCATAAAAAAAAAAATATATATATATATATTCTAGTACATGTAACAAAACAAAAAAAATAAACAGTTCAAAATATACAGAAACATTACATAAAAAGGTACGTTAAGACACGTTTTTATTACACCAACAAATAGAAAAATCCATAACATACACATTAAGATAATAAAAATCTGATTTTAAATATGTGTAAAGTTGACATGTCTTTCAGGTCTCTAGGCAATTTGTTTCATAAGTAAAAAGCTCTAAAGACAGACATTTGTAAATAGTTGGTATTAGGACGATGGGGAACTAAAGCCCTATTCGTACGTGATTAGTTTAACCTATGGACCACATGCGATTTGTAAGAATTGCGGAGAATATCAGTGATGTTAATCCTGTGCAAATTGGCCGTCAGTAATTTGTAAAGTAAAAATTTCCCCCGTAAATGACCTACAATATTTTGTTGAACTCCAAGGTCCTGTGATAACACTAATCCAATGCTAATAGGCATCTCTGTGATTTGGACAGAAATGGGCGGGATCTGATGCGTGATTACGTGTTGTCTTGTTTCCGGTGTCACAGTCTGAGTTTACCTCGTAATGCAGGGGTCTTCAATCCTGGTCCTCAAGGGCCACGATCCAGCATGTTTCCCTCTTCCAACGCACCTGATTGAAATTACCAGGATTATTATCAGGCTTCAGCAGAACTTGATGATGAGTTAATCATTTGAATCAGGTGTGTTGGAAGAGGGAAACATCTAAAACATGCTGGATAGTGGCCCTTGAGGACCAGGGTTGGGTACAGCTGTCGTAATGAGATAGATTATCAGCATATATTTACGGGCAACAGGTGCGTGTGCGCTGGCACATGTGTAAAAACACTGGCTCTGATTGGCTATCATGACACATGACACCGCGTTAGCCAATCATAATCGCTCACCTTGTTTTTAACCCACCTCCTCACTACAGCTGAGTAAGAAGCCAGGGATGCTTTCGGATAACATTTTATTCAATCAATACATGTAACGCACCGCATTTAACGTTCAGTAACGATAACGGTGTAAAAAGTAATTAGTTAGATTACCCCGTTACTGAGAAAAAAAAACGCCGTTATTTTAAACGCCGTTATTCTAAACACTGTCACTAACACAGATTTTGACACATTTGTAAACAATATTTGAGAGAAATATGTATTTTGTGTATTTAGAAAATGTTTTAGATCTTTGAGTTCAGCTCATGAAAAATAGGAGCAGAAGCAAAAGTGTTGCTTTTATATTTTTGTTCAGTGTAATTAACAGAAAAACTGACAAAATTACTGAATAATACAAAAAATGATGTCAAAAATACACAATTATATAAAATGTCAACATAAATACACACAATTACCTAAATGTGGTGCAAGGAAACTAAAAATACTCAAAAATAACAGAGAAACTTACAAAATTATGACAAAAATACACAAATTTACTAAAAATCCACAGAAATAACACAAAAATATATAAAATGACTACAGAAAAACACTAAATTAATTTAAAGTGGCACAGGGCAAAAATAAGACATTTCCAAAATACACTAAATGACTCAAAAAACGTCCAAAATCCCTGAAGAATAAGCAAAAGTACAACAAAATAATTAATTAACACAAAAATATATAAAATGATAGGGATGGTGAAAATCAGTTCACATAATAATTGCGATTCTAATCCACAATTTGAATCAATTCATAAAACTTCAAAAATCAATTTAAAAAAAATTGTTAATAAAAAGTATTAAATTGTCTTAAATTTAGATCAGATAGGTCTTAAATGTGCTTCACTGACTATGACTGTACAATGTTATTTTTTAACTATTGATTAATATTAATTAATTAATATTATAAATAATTTAATTTATTAACAGAAGCTTTATTTTTTGTATGGTTTAATGTATTCTTGTAGTCACTGAGAGTTGAGACTTACTTCTGGAAGAAAGGGGTGGCCTGTTTAAGCTTTTATTTAGGCCATTTAGTTTATGCTGGTTATTTCTTTTACAGTAAATATGTTTTTATTTGTTTAGCATGAATAAATGTTACCTTTTGTCCTAAGTTTGCCTTTGTGTGATTACATCATTGGAATCAGTTTATTTCAAAATCTCTTGTACAAAATGTATTGTTGTGATGCCATCATTTGCCTTAACACACTATGCATTGTATCAATTTTGAGTCGAGAATCAGTTCAAACGAGAATCGATTTTGAATCAAATCGAATCGTGAGACACCCAAAGATTCCCATCCTTATAAAATGACAACCTAAATACACAAAATGTAAGTAGAATTAATTTAAGTCTCACAAGGCAACTAAAAATACATAAATAAAAAAACAAAAATTAATAAAGCAACACTAATACAAAAATCAATTCAAAAACCAAATGAATGCTCAGAAAGGTCGTTATTAAATGCTTGATCAGACGATGACATTTTTGTGGCCCCGCTGTGATAAAAATTGCCCATCTCTGGTTTACACTCTTCTCTCTTTTTTTTGTTTTTTTTAGGCAGATTTACTTTTCCTTTCTGAGGTCCAGGTTCTTCATGACATCACGGCTCTGGTGAGTCAATATCTTTTGGATCTTCTTCTGAAGAGCTTTCAGACAAATCTGATTCTGAAGGCGTGTCTTTGTGCTTCCTGTAGCTGCAGAGACACCGACACTTGGCCAAGGACCACTCCCCTGACCTGTACTCCCTGGAGCTGTCAGGCCTGGAGGAGCTGAGTCGGCTCTATGGCAAAGACTCGCCTCAGTATCGCGACGCCAAAGCTATTCTGGCTTCTGTCCTTCAAAAAGTACGATGCAGATCTAAGTACTTGGTGCAACTCCATGGAAAATGTTTTTTTTAAAACGGATTTCTTTTCTTTCTTTTTTTGGTAGTTTGCAGAAGACATATATGGTCTCTATGGCAACAGCGCCGTAGTAGAGGTGGTTACGGTGAAGACCTTTGAGGCTCCTTTGACCAGGAGGTCACGTTCCATCCTGGAATCCAAACAAATTGTAAGCTAATAGCTGTGTTCAAAATCGCATACTGACGTATTACACACTCACTGACTACTATATACTATTAGTATGATTAGGATGGTGATTGTTATATATACTTCCAAGTTTCCCAAGATGCATTTTGAACCGATGACAAAAACCTGAAACACATTGAGACTAAATATCTTCATTGATTGGCCAACTTTGAGAGTTCTGAAAACATTTTAAGCGATAAAGTCACCAAGTAGAATATCAACATGTGGTTATTTGATCCATAAAACTCACGGAAACACATTAAATGCCGACAGTTCAGAGATTTTCAGAGACCCTCCATTGTGCTACTGACTAAACTTCCAGTTAACTTCAAAACAAGAGCCCTATTTACAAAAGTGTTAAAAAAACTAATGGAAGACAAGAAGAGATGCTTTTGAAACTGGGGTGTTTGATTTTTAGCTTGAAGCTGGTCCCAGGACGATTTTACGTTCTGCTCACAATGCATCCACCATGCATAGTTAAAAAATGTCCCGATATGTATACATCTGTTCTCGTGTACTCAATCTTTCCATATTATCTAATAGGAACACATTGCATACTAATTTTGATGTCAGACTTAGTATGAGTAGTACGTTAGTATGCACACAGCAAATGAGTCCTTATTTAAACAGATCATTTCCTGTCCACCTACAACGGATCCAGTGAGTTGTTAATTGATCATGTGACTGTATTATGTATTTTCAGAGTAACCCAGGCAGCCCCTACAACTTAGCCTACAAGTACAACTTCCAGTATGCTGTGATCTTCAACATTGTGCTGTGGCTGATGATCGCCTTGGCCCTCGCTGTCATCGTGGTCTCCTATAACCTGTGGAACATGGACCCAGGCTACGACAGCATCATCTACAGGATGACCAATCAGAAGATCAGGATGGACTGATGGGCAGAGCTCTCCCTTACATGTTTGTGTTTTGTGTGTGTGTGTGTGTGGTCTAGTTTAGTGATATACTGTAAGTCACCTAGGTAAGAGAAAGATTGTGATTTTTTTCTTTGTTTACAATTCTGATAAAATGACAAACATAAGCACTGCTGTACGTTTGCTCATCACAGGCTGTGCATACACTGTAGACTCAGATGTGAACTATTTCCCTTCAACCTCAAAGCTTCCATCATTCCTTATATTAACTCCTCTTAAACGCATCTGTTTGTTCACCCAAATGATCCCATCTGTATTTTATTGTGAAACTTGTGGTGTTGTGAAAGATTTCAATATGAAGTTGTTGTGCTTGTTTTTAAGTTAAATAAAATCTGTATATATTGGATATACAAATGCAGACATATGACAAAATGCGTTCTCGTGTTGTAAAATTGTGTGTCCAGTGCTTCTCTGGCAGATGACGAAAGTATATGCGTAATCATAATGTGGTTTAAAAGGAAGGATAAATGAAAGTCTGTAAATTGAATTAAATGCCTGACATTAAATTATTACGTTGGTCACCCTGAAACATGTTGCACTATGTTTCCTGTGCAAATTATGTCTCACCCTCAAAGGAACAGAGAGAGGGCAATTATTTGTTACGTATTAAGATTTCATTCATGACTGATCCTCATTTCCTCTGACGCCACTATATAAAAGCAAGAACAAGTAAAGACGTCAAGAAATAATGGATTTTAAAGAAGTAAAATCATTGTGTCTCACTTTATGTGGGAAATAAAGTTGTATTTTAAAGAAAAATCTAATAATTGTGCCAAGTCCCAATTAGCTAGGCTGAGTCATTGTTTAAAAAAAAAAAAAAGACAGTATGAAATTTGTCATTTTCTTTAACTTTTACTTTTTTACAGACGCCCCTCATTACTCCATGTGTTCTGAACTGCAGTAACAAATTAAAGCCATTTACATTAGTCACATCAACATTCATTGATGGCTGGTTGGATGAAATATATGGTGAATGTGTACCTTATTTGAAAAGTGATTAGAAATTGGTTGGTAAATGTTTTCAGGTATCTCTTACACAATGAAGCCTTATTCAATGATCTGCAACCTTTATTCTCAAAGGAGCCATTTTGCCTCCTCTCATCTGGATTTAAGTCCTTCTGAAGCCAAAAAAAAAAAAAAACCTTCTCAATGAAGACAATACAGTGTATAATACCACTGCAATGTGCTCCTGTACCCCTAGGGTCACACGTACCCCTGTTTGGTAACCACTGCCTGAGGAAACCAAGGTTCGAGACACAGTTGGGGGTTTAGGAGAGCCCACTTATGATATAAAGAGGGGGTACACACTACACATGGTTTGACAAAAATGCAAAAAGGATACATGAGACAAAAAAAATGGGAACCATTGTACTATAATGTGTGTTTTTTCCTTCTTTTTTTTAAAAAAAAGTAAAAAATAATAAACTGACGTATTTGTCCCCACTCCCATTTAACATATTATTAGAATGTGTGTATTTACTCTATTTTTAAATCATCTATACCTGGCGTAGCACCTGTTACGTAATAAGCTCCTCAGTTGTTGTCAATCATCCCAATCCTCTTTTCAGTTCCTGTTTCACGACGTTACGTATTCACTGTGCATTGTGTAAGAGCATCGACCAATCACAGTGAACTATGGAGCTTTAAGTCCCTCCTCTTAGAGTTTTTGCGGTACGCGATTGGCTGTTGGGTTTCATAACAGTAAATATTATGCATTGCGGAAACAGAAGCGTTTAGTACCGTCAGCTGATCAACACAGAACATAAAGAGAGGAAAGCACGATGGTCTGACTGCTGATTAAAGGTATGAGATGTTCTAATATTAAAATACTATATATATATAGATAGATAGTAATCTTGTAACAATACGGCGCTGCTGACCCTCAACAACATTGGTGTGTTAATTTAATTATCTCTGTCTATCTATCTATCTATCTATTACAAATTATTTAATGATTCATAACTTAAACAATATATTTTGCTTAATCGTGTTTTAATTAATATACTAATATAAACTATCTTGGCAATTTTTGTGAGACCCCCAAAGCAAACGACAAATTAACATTAATATAATAATGGCAGTGGTTATCAGTATGTAACACGTGTCAATAGACTTGTAGTCTATCCGTACGCAGCGCCCCTCATTGGCCACGGGACTTAAAGTTCCGTCAGTTTTATTTTAGCTCATATTGATTTTTAACTACCCCGCTATCCCTTTTATTTTATCCCTAACCCTAAAATGTTTATTTTTTTGTATATTTATTTTTAAAGGTGGAATTTGCCGTGTGAAAATATGTTAAAATGAATAAAATATATTTGTCAAAAGTGGGATTCAAACCCACAGCAGCAGAAGGAAGAATCCTTAAGTCAGGCGCCTTACATGGGCACATTACGCTTATGTAGAAAAGGTACGGCAAAGTAATCTTTCTTACGGATAGACTGCCGGTATATAGATATGTATTACGTACTAGGAGACACTTCCTATGATAAATAAGAGTACAGGGCTGAGTTTGTCCTTATTTACTGCCCTCTTTCTAAAACTACAATGGATTTGTTATCAGGATAAACTCAGCAGCAGCCTTGGAGTAAATAACACATTAGTGAACAATGACAATATCATGTGTTCATGAATGAAATAACAATAATGTAAATGTGAAATGTAATAATAATAAGAAATATATTTTCTTTGCCCAGCAAGCGTCTACGTGGTGAGGAAGATCCGGGCCTCCATTGCCCAGGGAGAGGACCTGGAGAAGCCCATCATTACACCATGTAGTGCTAATGGTAAGATATCCATCACTTTGGCATTGATGACAAACGTCTACTGTTTATCTCTATCTATCTATCTATCTATCTATCTATCTATCTATCTATCTATCTATCTATCTATCTATCTATCTATCTATGTCATGATCCTCGTCTTTGTGATTTGAAGTATTAGTAATAAAGATGGTGTTTTTTTCCAGTTTGGAGAAGTATTTTTCTACTAATGTCAGTGACTCACATGTGATCCTGTTCCGTATTCAGCTGAAAGGAAAGCTGGGCACCCATCAAGAGGAATATCTGCAGCAGCTGCACTAACATCAGCGTCTGACGATGGCCTGGTTGGAGCAGACGGCTCAGGGATGTCCTCGGACACGGCTGTGGAGAAGTGTGGATCCTGACGTTAGGGCTGGACATTGGTTCAGGGGTATAAACTAATGTCCAGCTCAGGGTGACACACAAATGGACACTCTATCATTAAAACTAAAAACATGACCTCAAATTAAATGGATTTGGACTGAATAAAGAATAAAAAAAAGCCTCATCACCATGTTTCTTTAGTTAAAAATAAAATGGGGCTTTAATATTGTGTACTGCAGTTTGTGAAGGCTGTCTCTTCAACCTCTTTCCAGGGGCAGAGTTGTTCTGATGTTTCTGCTGTTATGTCAATAAATACCTCGTTTTTACAAAGTGATGAATGGATCATTAATCACATCAGATCATTACAGTAAGTAATTATTATTATTACTATTCTTTTTTTTTTTAAATCCCTGTAGCAATTTGAGATTTGGAATCAAATGTAAAGTGCATTACAAATAAAATGTATTATTATTATTATGAGTTCATAACCTGTAGCAAAACGGTGAAATAAAGCAAAAAAACTAAACAATTTTTATACAAAAAGTATACAAAACAACAACAGAAATGCACAAAAATATACAAAAAAGCTCCAGAAACACACAAAAAACATACATTACAGAAAAATACACTAAACAAAAATATGAAAATTAGTCAAAATACACAAAACTAAATATTTATGAACAAAATAACAACAGAAATGCACAAAACTACACCGATTTTTTTATTTTATTTTTTAACAAAAATACACAGACTTTTAGCTGGCAATAATTATTTTTTTGGGAGTTTGTTCATTAAGAGTGCATGGAGTTTATTGCTTTACAATACTGACAGATAGAGATTGTTCTCTATATTCTAATTCTTCAGACTTTCTACTTTTATAGTCCATGTTCTTAGGACTTCTTTGTTACTTTGTCTTTTTCTGTTTTTTTCTTTTAATGCCAGGGGGTTGAGACAGAATATTAAACAAAAAGCTTTATTTTTAATGTCAAAGGAGCAAAAAAAAAAAGACTATTCTTTTTTTTTTTTTTTTCCAGAGACACTTTCTGTTAAGAACAATACACAATATTGGAAAGCACAGTGGGGTGATGTTGTTTTACAGTCTGAAGCTGATCCTAATGGTCATTTCATTATTATTAATGTCAATGATATTATAATCTTGCTTGTTAACTTGTATGGGTACAACTCAAAGTCTGAAAATAACAACTGCTTGATGTTTTAGAATCTCGTTTTCTACATATTTTTTTTCAAAA
This sequence comes from Gouania willdenowi, assembly GCF_900634775.1. Lineage (NCBI taxonomy): Eukaryota > Metazoa > Chordata > Actinopteri > Blenniiformes > Gobiesocidae > Gouania > Gouania willdenowi. The sequence continues at coordinate 19,881,495 of NC_041064.1, forward strand.
TATCCGAACGCAATGATCGGTTTGATTTTAACATTGCTCTTGAAGGTCTTCAAGATAGATGGCCCTCTCAAGCCAACTGTTCTATGGCCTCAAACTTGATACAATTTATGCATAAATTTAATCTAACTGATATCTGGAGAGAGAAAAAAATCCCAATGTGAGTTCATATGCTTGGAGTAATAAAGCACGTACTTGCTAAAAATAATAATATAAAAAAAGAGAACTCGGACACTCTTTATCATGGCCACCACTTAAACACTTCCGGGGGTGAAGGAACAGTGGATAAGAAAGGAAATAGGAGGGACCATTCGGACGCAGCCATAGTAACCACCACTTCCGGTGCTTATCGTTTTTTTTTTTTTTTGTTGCTGAAAATGTCGTGAACTAAAATCCCACTAAAAATAAAGTACTTAAGTACAATATTTTATTTATTTTATTTTTTATTTTTTTACTTTACATCTTCGGTTATATTTTCCATAGACATTATATACGTAGACGCTGCATCGACTGTGGAGGGACACGTCCACAGCGCCGCCATCTTGGACCAGCGTTGGTGGAGGAAGCGGTGCTTGGACATTACGTCAGAAAGAGATATTTCTCAATCTCTAAGTAGAATTATTCGTTGAATTCTGAACCGATTTCCAAACTGTTTAATTTTTAAAAAACGTCACACATGTAGCTATGATACAAGGTGCTTGGATATTTTTAAAATGCTGGTTTCACCACTGAACACAATCTCCACACCCACAACCTTGAATATTTCAGTTCTTTGGCTACAATAATTAATGATGATGGTATAATAGTAATAGTAATAGTAATAGTAATAGTAATAGTAACAGTAATAGTAATAGTAATAGAAATTGTAATAGTAATAGTGTAATAATAATAATATTATTATTATTATTATTATTATTATTATTATTATTATTATTATTATTATTATTATTATTATCTATCTAACATGTCTGACGTTTGTTACAAACAAGCCCCGTGAAAATTGCACGAGAATTGAGCGATTTATGACAACTTTAATATTGTAAACACATAATTCCTCTATAGATGTAACGCACGGTAGGAGAGATTGCCACTGGTTCAAGATGGCCGCCCTGTTGACGCACCGCTCTCGTCGATGCGGCGTCTATTATGGAAGCCCAAAAGACTCATAATTAAATAAATAAAAACAACATTTTGAAAGAAATACCATTTGATAAATAACAGACAAATATATAATATGGCCATTAAATTGTTAAATAAGGTAATATTATTATGAAATAAAAAATGTAATTTAAATTAAGGGGCTTTTGCCTTTATTGGTCATATATGTTGTTGCACATACATGAAATTTGTCCTATGCATTTTAACCCATTCCCTGGGGAATTCCCTGGGGTGCAGTCGGCTCCCCTATACGTTTTATTATTCCTAAATAGCTATTTCCACAATGGTCTTTTTTTTATTTCATAATGTCCTTTTCCACAATGACCGTTTTGGGCTTCCATAGTTTATGTCTACGATATTTTCTAGTAGAAACCTTTTGGCAGGAGAGAAACGGAACCTTCCTTTCGCTCGGTGTTTTTGTCCGGACAGATTTCTTATGTTGTGCGGATATTGGTCCGCTTGTTTGTTCACAGAAATCAATGTCTGTTGGAATAATGGGACCTTTCTCCGTGTTCCAATGACCGCTGCAGCGCTTTCCATAGGAATAACAGCGTTTCCTGCTCTGGTTTGAAGTGTGGAATATAAAGAAGACCTCAGGTATGCTGCATTTAGCTCCGTTCGCTAGCATAACGATTGTTAAACTGTGCTAACTGTGTGCTAACGAATGCTAGTCATAATCAAACAATACACCATTTAGACCTAACACAAGCATTAAAGTCCACATGTGGTGGACGGTGGGGATTGAATGCACATAGTTTAGACTAAAGCAGCTGCACTGTATATTATAGGTTCAATATTAATCGCAGCTTTGATGACAAAAGGTTCGAGTGTTTGAACCCCGTGTTTTTTTTCCACTGAATGAAACACAGTCACTGCTGGAAGAAGCCTAACATCTGTATCTGTATTATATACACTTATATAGGCAAATAAATCATCTATGAAACAGTTTATCGCACACGTTTAGTTCAATCAACGCACGTCATTGTTTTAGTTGCGCCGTGTGTGTTTTGGTTCTATCACATTATCCTGTTAGTGATCAGAGGTGGGCAAAGTAATCAGTTTATTATGAGTGAAAGTACAGATACTCCTTGTCAAAAACTACTTTAATACAAGTAAAAGTAGCTCAGTCAAAGTACTGAAGTATTTGTATTAAAAGTTACTTTGGTAATTAAAAATCTCTAAAATAATTTTCCTCATACTTGCAAAAAAGAAAGGCCGTGGCTACGGGTACGTTAAACGTATCCCTTGTCTGCCACTCTATGGGTACGTAGCGCCCCTCATTGGCCAGTTTAGGTCACGTGACAGGTGCACCACGTGACTTAAAGTTTTATGTAGCTCATATTTATTTTTAGCTACCCCGCTAACCCTTTTATTTTAACCCTATCCCTAACTGTGACTGTAACTCTATCCCTAATCCTAACCTAACTCTATCCCTAACCCTAAAATGTTTATTTTTGTCGGATATGTAATTTTAAAGGTGGAATTTGTCATGTTAAATATGTTGGAATGAAAAAAATAAATAAAAAATTGTCAAATGTGGGATTCGAACCCACATTAGCCAAACCCACGTTGGTGGTGAGTGCGGTGCCTTAGACCATTGGCACATTCCGCTTATGTAGAGAAGTTCCGGACTATAGCTACGTTTCAATAAGAAAACACTAATGCACAATCTGTTGCATGTTTATAATACTGTAGTATAGTTTCATTAACTACTATAACATTTAGGTTGGGATTAAAATACTGTATTTACGATTATAATTTGACTTATATATTACTCTCATGCTTATGTGGTTGTTGTTGCAGTTGCATTTTGAAAGAAAGTTGTCATTTTCAGACGTTTCTTTAATTTTTCTGTTTTTTTTTTTTTTAACACATTTTTTGCTTAAAAAAAAAAGGTAAATGGATGTGACAGATTACTTTAGTAGATCAATCCATTACAAGAACAAATAATAATAATGCATAAGATTTTATATGGCACTTTATCACAAACACTCAAAGCACTTTACAGAATTAAGGCATTATTTTTTTACTCCACACTTAGTGGTGGTGAGCTACTATTGTAGCCACAACTGCCCTGGAGCAGACTGATGGAAGCGAGGCTGCCATAGTGAGCCATCGGTCCCTCCTACTCACTCACACATTACATTCATACTAAGCAATGTGGATGAAGTGCCTTGCCCAAGGACACATTGACAGATACCACTGGAGTGACTGCCCCCCACTGTGGCTCCTGGAATTCTCAGTGGTCTCCTATTCAACTACTAACCAGGCCCAATAAGTGCAGCTTTATTTATTTATTTTTTTAATGCTGCTCTAATGTGCCTTAATCAACTCCTATTATATACTATTATATAAAAAAAGAGTATTTTAAGGTTCTTCTCATACAAAATGAGAATCACTCTAATTTTTATGCAAAGACAACAAACTCAGCTACAGTCCTGTGTTAGGATATAATACTATAAAAATCTGTTTTCTTTCAAATTATGGACAAACTTCTTTGTATTTTTTTGATTAATCCTTTTTATCACTAATGCGTATGCCCTTGATTTTTAATCTCCATCAGAAGGGAATATGTAATGTATTAAATATGCACTTGTTTTTGTTGTGCATTCTTCTTTAAATAATTTGCACATTGTGAGACAGTCCTTCACTCATTGCATTTCATCTGTTGTAGCGTTTCCATGGTGACTCTCTAATTCGTGGACGATGATGGAGCAAAGAAGAGCCTTAACTTTTACTTTCACGAAGGATAATCGGGTATGTATTGTGTCCGACTCCAGTGTTTGAATGTTTTTGGCATCACACGTGTCGTGTATTTGTAAATGTAATTGTTTTAGTTTAGTTGGAAGTAATCAAAGTAAACGGTTAAAAGTGAAACAAACCAAACAAGCATTGCTAAAAAAATAAACTTGGGAATTTAAACATAATGCAAATGATACATTAAATAAGTTACTCCAGCTAGACTTAGTGATGTCAGATGAGATGTCTATCATTTTTACATGGTGTAACTGTAATTACTAAGCTTTCTATATGCTGTATCTGGTCATTTAATTGCTTACAAAAATTGATGTTTCGAGGCACGGAATTCCATGTAATTGTAAACAATTCAAAACAATAATGTTTTATGTCGATATATGAATAACAATAAAAATGTGAACATAAAAAATGGAAACTTACTGGCATAAATATGAATAACCACTTAAATAAAATAGCAATATTACTTACAAAATAATTTACTGTTATGTACTGTCTCCATGTTTAAATAAGTTATGTTTGTTATTTAATTATTTTGTGCTTGGACAAACCCCTAATAGATATTGGCATTGAAACATACTGTAGCTACAAGCAGAACATTGCTATGGCTAAAAAATGACTTGTTAAGTATAAAATTCTATTGTCTATTATTAAAATTTGGAGTTGTTTTACCTCAGTTTGGGTCTAAAGGCACTGTTTAGAGAAACACTGTGGTTGTGTTTATTCAGGCAAAGTTGTTTATCAGATCTTCTCTTTTTAGTAAATGCCTGTTTAAATGGTCATGTACATTTTTTTGTTTTGTTTTGTGCAACAAAAAGAGCTCGAGGGTTTTTTTGTTTGTGTGACGTTATATCTGTTAGTTATGGCATAAGATCATGAATAATGTAAAAAACAAAAACATGTATTTTCTCTTCTCTCTGCAGCCTTAAAGTAGCATAGGGCAGGACAAAGAAATAAGCCTCCATAGCCTCCATAGGGACATAATGTGCGTGAGCATTGAGGCAACACACCCACACTAAGCTCGTTGTAACGGACATTACTTTCAAACAGCGTTAGACTGGTGCGATCACGGGGAAAAGGAATTTTAAAAATCTCCCAAAATGGAATGATCCAAGAGAGAAATTACATTTATTGTTGTATGTCAATAAAATACTTGAGAGTTTTAACCTGGTTGATTGAGACGTTAATTACACAAATCTTAGTAACTGATTAATCTGTGTATTTTAGATGGAAAACCCACTCATAATTCCAAAGACGTGTCTTTCACCAGAGCTTGAGAAACTACAAAAACGGGTACGGTGATATCTTTGCTTTCTGTTCCCCTGGCATTGTGCTGATGTTTCTGTGTGACTTTAAAGACTAACCTTTCTCTCTCTCTCTCTCCCTTCCTTTGGACAAGGTTTCCTGGACTGTTTTTTCAGATTGCAAACGGAGTCATGAGAATTTGCCACCAAAAAATGGAGTTGATTGCAGTCGTGCTGCTAAGATAAAGTTAGAAATGATGAGGTAAGCGCACACAACCCGGACAGTCGACATAAACTTATTCTGACTGCCGTCGATTGACCATTTTGATAAAAATCTGCATCACGTTTTTGAGGGTAATTTTTCACATTTTTGAACTACAACGCTAAAAGGCTGCACAAAAACAAACAGACAAAATCCAAATAACTCAGTTTTTGGTTATAGTTATAAACATAGTGTTTTACCATGGATGAAAAAAGGAAGGTGAAGCTGAATGGATGACTGTGGAAATGATTATTTAATTATATATAAAGAAAATAAGATTCATGTTATATGTGTATATTGGATTAATTAGTCAATAAGTGACCTGTTATTGCATTTTATGTGAAATTTAAATGACAAAGTCTTAGTCATGTTGTGGAAGTTTGTTAATACCAGTTCATACGTGTGATGTTGCATTTGCTGCATTACTCAAAGCCAAAGTTTATTCTCGAACAGCATGACAAGGCTTATCTTGACTTCCCATGTAGCTTATCTTTCCCACCGCCCCCCCTCACTGCTCGTTTGGTCTATAAAACCTCTCATGCTCTATGACGGCTGGCAATGGACCTCACTGTGGAAAAGAGGAAACACAGTTTGAGGAGTGCTGAGGGTAAAAAGTATTTGTCTGTTTTTTGCTCCAGGAGGGAGCCTCTTCTGGTTCTGACAGACGTGCTGAAGACCAAAATGGGCAGGGATTACATGGAACGGATAAAACGGGGTCAAAGCTGGAGCAGCAGGAGATCGGTGACACAATCTCAAAGGGCAAGTGCTCAAGCTGACCTGCGATCCACGACCAGTAACACGAGCACCAGCACGAGGACTGAGAGAAACGACAGGATTAGAAGATGCAGGAGTGAACCTCTCCAAAACCATTCAAGAGCTGCATCCACACCCACCAAAACTCCTCCATCAGACGTGAAAAGGTGATCTTAACATTGTAATTCAGCAGTACTGAAACAAAGACAACAAAATCCATATCTCACTGTAAATAATTTTGAAATGCCTACTGATTGGATTAAACCAATTTGTGTAGTTATAGTTTGTTATTCCAAAAAATAAATTATTTTTTTCTTTTGTTTTAACAACCAGGTAACCCAGCAATGGTTCAAAACACAAGCTTCCAGTGGTTACTAAACAAAGATCATTAGGGGCCTGACAACAAAACATCATATTGCATTTATGGCAAAAAAAAAAAAAACCTTCTGCTGGAGTTGTCTAGAGTTTTATTTAAATAAGTTTCATAAGTGGCTTTATTCGTCCTCAAACACTAGTTCAGAGTTTATACTCTGACGGATATTAGGGCTGAGCAATATGGACCAAAACTATATGAATCTAAATATTTTTAACTTAATAAAGTCTTGCCAAGTCATTCTGGGTTAAATTTGCTGATTTAAAATGCCACACAGACACATTTATTAACAAATAGCTGCACAATATGTGTTACTTTTGGCTTTTTCTCCAATAAGGGACAGCATGTGTGAGTGAGTTCTGTAGTGTGGCTTGTTTAGGGGAAAGTCTGGGTTAGGACGCACTCAGTAATTCATCTAACTGAGCTTTTTATGCTGTTCTGAGAAATAGCGAAAACAGCAACTACTAAAACACGTATTTTAATCCAAAATAAGCTGTAATGTAAAGTATGTATTGATATAGGTGATAGTGTAATTTTTTATATCCCCAAAATAGAAATCTTGATATATATTGCCCTAACGGAGAAAAATGTAGCATCGTCACTACAACTTTACTGAATTAGTCATGTTTTTTTTTACAGAATTTTATTTTACTTCTTTGGGTACTTCTGTGTATCTAAGGTTACCCTTCCTTTTAAACCAGAGTTCAGGTTATAGGGACAAACACAGGTTTATTATCAGTCAAAATTAGACCAGGCTGAATGTGCTTCATCGATTTCTGGCTCAATTTATTTATTTATCTATAAATGGGACGAGACACATTCATGAACATTTAAGTAAATATGTAAGATTGTAGACTATTGCTCATTTTTATCTCTTGACCCATGGCACGTTGATGTAAAACTGTGCAGACATACAAATATTCAAAACATCAATGCAGAGTCATACAAATACAGGGGTGGACTAGCCATCTGGCATACCCAAAGTCTGGTCTGCTACGTTTTATTTTTGTTCTTTTTTTTAACGTGCGAGTGGAGGCCGACATGTTAACAGGTGACCAAAAATTGTTTAAAAGTGGCAAGAAAAGAGTGAAAAGTGACAAAAAAGGCCCAAAATCAGTCAAGAGTGACCAAAAAATGGGCAAATAAAGAGGAACCAGGTGGTATGTAATAGCAAAGGGTAGCTTTAATGGGCAAAATGTGGCAAACAATAGTGAAAAAGGGCAAATATGTTGAACAAAAAGAGGCAAAATGTAGCGGAAAAGGGAAAAAAGTGGCATTTATTGGGCAAAAGTGAGCTTATTTGGATGAAAAGTGGCCAAAAAAATTAATGATGCGACAAAAAATTGATGTGTCAAAAAGAACGTACAAAACTGGAGAAATAAATTGGGAAAAAAGGGGTATTTATTAGCAAAAGGTTGTTAAAATCTGAAAAAAGTGCCCGAACTTTTTGAAAAGGGACAAAAATGGGATGAAGGAAGTGCAAAATGGCTTAAGAATATAGGTAAAAAGGGGTTAAAAAGTTTTATCCATTTTAATGTTTTCTGGGGGAATAATTATTGACTTATAACAGCTTCTACATGGTGTCACTGGTCTGGACACAAAATGCCAGGGCTGAATTATTATCTCAGTCCACCCCTGTGCAAATATACATCTTGTAAAAAATTATTATGAATTTTGGATAATGGTTAACATTTTCCCCTTCCAGCAACCCTTACTTTCCTCAGATCTGTAGTGAATGATGATAGTGTTGCAACATCCCCTATGTGAAAGAAATGACAGTTGCCCAAATACAGATTTTCGAAATCTCCTCTGGAACCTGCTCTTCTTGCTCTATTATTCCTTTTTACAAAAACGTTTGTTTCATACGTTGGAGGGAATTCAGAGCATTGTGGATTTTTTCTCCATCTCTTCAGGAAAAATGTCCGACTCAGGAAAGAAGAAAGCACTAAAATAGAAGCGGAAAACGACGCAGACGGTGAGGAGGTTGTGCTGAGCACCAACAACCAGGAAGAGGAAGACTTTGCTGAGGTTGTGGGTGAGTTAAAGCATTGATTAAACACTCAATACTGTTTCCTTTACAGTTCATTTATTATGTTTTTTTTCCTTAAAACTGTCAATTAAAGAAAGATTTTCCTGCTTTTTTATATTTGTGTCTGTCAGGGTTGGGGTCAATTATAATTGTCAACGTGTAATTGATAATTCATTACAATTATGGCATAATTGTATATTTTAAAAGTGGTTGCTTTTCTTAATCGGAATTAAATTGTAATTGAGTTTAGATAAGTGACTTTGTAATTGTAATTGCCATGAAAATTCTATAAAAATTGGCAAATTTAATTTATTGCAAAACTGGAGAACCTTGTTACAGTTTTAAGTTCAGTTCTACACATGTGTAGTTAACAATTAAAAGATGTTTCACATCGAGCTTTCCCACATTTTACCATAAAAAAAATAAATAATTGAAATTTAGGGCTTTACTGACACAAACATGTTTTTGAGATTAATTTGAGATTAGATCTTTGTTTTTAGTGTATTTTAGTAATTTAGACTTTCAGACTTGGCACTTACTTAATTGAACTTTAGTAATTCAGAATGTAATTGTAATTGATTTTCAGAGGATAAAAAAAAATTGTAATTAAATTGTAATTGGGAAAAAATTTGATCACTGTAATCGTAATTGAATTGTTATTGAACATGGGTAATTTTTTTAAATTTATTTTTTTAACACATGGGTAATTGAAAACGTAATTGTAACTGAAAAATATAATTGACCCCAACCCTGGTGTCTGTGTACATTTACTACCTGTGTTTTGAGTGTTTTTATGTTGTTAGCGCTAGTTTAACATTCATGTAACCTGGGTTTTTGTCTTAAATTCCTGCAGATTGTGAGTTGTTGGTGAGCTGTGAGCCAGCTGAAGACCCAAAGAGCTGCAAAAAGTTCACTCAAAGCAGAATAACAAAGAAGTGGACAGAGTCGGAGAAAGATGCAAAACACAGTTTGGTGCGTACGTAACAAACGTCGATTCTGCCTGTGTCACAAAACAAAACTCCAGGGTTGTTTTCATTACAGGAATTCAATGAGAAATTTGAATAAGCCTCGACACTGAGTCTAGTTAAATGTGATCAAGTGAAGGAGATGTGAGGGCAGAAGTGGAAGTCATCATTTATAAAATAATATCATCGAAACAGTCATGAAACAATAAAATACATTTTTTTTAAACTTTATTTGCGGCCTGGTACCAAATGGTCCACGGACCAGTACCAGTCCACAGCCCGGTGGTTGGAGATCACTGTTTTAGGTATAAAATCATGCAAAAGAAGTATGTCAAATGTACTTTTGTACTTTTGACTATTATAGGGTAAACCAGGATTTTTCAACCTTGGGGTCGTGACTCCATGTGCGGTTGCCTGAAATGTCTCGTAATAATAAAATAAAAATACTACGATTAAAAAAACAAAACATAATATCACATAAATAGATTTACAGTGCAGGAAGAGGCAGAAAGCTCAAACAGCTGAAATAACGATAATTTCTTTTTTATTAAAGCACCACACACAATCTCATAACTGTATTCTATAATTTCACTTTTTTCAAATATAAATCTAGTTCATATAAATTGCACATATTGTCACTTTGTGCACTAATCCTGGCTACTCTGTATTTGTGACACAGTATAACAAACACGATCAAAAAAATAATTTTAGAGAATAAAATAACGTATGTATAACACGTGTTATACACATTTTCACTACAGGTACCGTTTTAATTTTTAAATGTAAGTTATCGGTGATCTTCAAAAGCATTATATATGATAATGATTCATTAAATTTCAGAACCCAGACTTGAAATGCAAGGACACATCTTTCAAACAAACAAACGACTCACAAACAGAACATAAGTGAGGTGTTTAACAGACGTCTCAAAAACAGATTAGGTTTTACTTCAGTTGAAACCACCTGGCATTTTATTTTGTAAATATATCATGACTTTTCATTCCAGTGCTCTGAGGTGTCCCAGCAGAAGCGTAAAAGAAGGAACTCGGCATCCCTTTGCAATGGATCCATGAGCCATAAACGCCAGCGTGAGAGTGTCCTACGCCTCAGTGGGGAGGACAGACGTGACGCCGGACCTCAGAATGTTTCTTCAGAACACAGTGAAGAGAATCTAGACCCATGTATCGTTCAGTTCACGGTGGGAGGGGACGACCACACAGACGTCGCACTTTCCCTCCTCAACTCGAATTCAGAGGCAGATGATGCTGAGTCCAGCCAAGAAAACACAACTAAGGACTCTGAACCCAGTAAGTGTAATAACAACACACACACGCACACACACTCCAGTGGTGTACCCCTTGAGCCTTTTGTCACACTAGGCGTACCCCATGATTGTATGATGTATTATTGTTAATGTGTGTCAGTAGACTGCACTATTGAGTCTCTTGTCTAAGGATTTGGCTCACTGGCTTCATCCTTTTATCAGTTTTGCTACTGTTTGTTGTTGACAATAATTGTAGGGTATACATGTTAAATGTAGTATAAATCAGCTAAAAAGATGATTTGAAAAGCACTCGGAGGGGCGGATTCACTAAAGGTTTAGGGATGTTAAAACGTGTGCAAACATCACTCCACGTGCTAATAAGGGGTACAAACCCCAGAGAATCAGGACTGTGCGTGTGGGCTCCTGGTCTTTCTCTCCATGTTTTGACTCAAACTTTCGTGTCGCGTTGATGGAAGGAGCGTCAGCCCAGAATCAGCTGACCAGCTGCAGCTGACCAGCTGCACAATTTACGCAGCGATGGCACAAGGTTCACATCTGAGAGTGTGTAACCCTAACCCTAACCCTTGACACAGCACTACTCAGGAGCTCAGACCTGCTGGATGATGATCAGTAGATCATCTTCAAAAGGTGCAGACTGATTTCTCTGTTGCTTCAATAACTCAGGTCAATCAACAGATCAATGGACGGTTTGGGTCTAAAGCTGCTCCTGTTTTCCAAAGTCTGATCAGAGCAAAGTTATAGAACCTGACGGAGCAACCACATTAAAGTAGGGGGGAAAAAATAATTAGGTTTTAAAGTTTATTAAACAGCATTTTTATTTGTTTATTTAGTTTTCTACATTATTACATGTTTGTGCAGCAGACAGAGAAGTCCATCAGCCTCCAATTTAACTTATTCAAATGTCATTTTGTGCTTCTGTGCACTCACCTCCCCGTGTTGAACGAGCTCAATGTTAATTCAAATAGGGCGCTCTCAACCACGTCTACACACGCACCTATTTGCGCCGCAATGTTTGTGAATTCCCCGCCGTAGGTGAGGAAACGGCACCACCAAAGGATTTAGGGACACACCTGGTTTACCACCCTTTATTTCAGATCTTAGTGAATCCACCTCAGAGAGTGCAAACCTCCGCCAAGCACCAAACATCCTCTTTTTATAATAAGCCACAGAAGTCATGATGTCAACCTGCTGCTAACTTTGTGCTGGTGTTTCAGTCGTGCTGTCAAGTGATGAGGAGGAGACTCGCTGCTCTGATCAAGTGGGAGAATCGGTCATTCGAGGAGTGACACCACGGCGACCCAAACACCAGCAAACGCCTGAGCAGATGGAGGTTATTAGCCTGTTTTAAACTTTTTCACCATTAGTGCCTAAAAATCCAATTCAACGAGGTTACTTTTACTTTTGTAAAATGTGTTCTGTTAGGACGTGTTAATTACTTTTACGAAGTGAATTTACTTAATACCAAAAGGCTTTTATTTTGAAAACAATACCATGAACTTATATTGTGATCTCTTGAATCAGCGATGGAGTTGAGGTTAATTTAAAACTACCTTTTATTTAGAGATTCAGAATGACTTTGTTGTTACTAATAATAACTATTAAAACTTTATTTTGTCCCAGCACCAACCGTGTCACAAACCTGTTTGTTTGTTTGTTGTAGATGGTACAAGTGGTTGAGGAAGATGTTCCTCATTCAGCAGCTGATCCTCCTTTGCCAGTATCAGACTATTCCACCCTTCAAGTGTCCTTTTCTACTCTGTACTGTGGGGGTCACCGAGGGAACGCAAATGGAGACTTATTGGTAATAGAGAACAAACTGTCATTTTGTGTCTGTGTGTAAATCAAAGCTTTAATGTGTGGATTTTAACCGACGCCCTTCTTTTCACAGATTAAAGATCAGGAAATCTTTATTCCACTGACAGGTAAAGGTGACTCATACAGCAGTATCCTTTTGATGCTTTATCTCCATTGTTTTTCCATGGAAAGTAATCATTTTTTCCTTCTTTTTCTGCAGACAACAGTGGGGACCAGAATGTAACGATAAGCTTGGGTGATAAAGATCTGAGGAAGTACAGTGTTTGGGAGCAGTCAGAGATGGAGCTGGAGCAGCTTTGCTTCGAGGGTGAAGAAGAGATCTATCCCGTAACTTTACTGCTGTTTGTGTCAGAAAGCGCCGCAGCTGCTCTACAGCGAGACCTTTGTCGGCTCCAAGCCAAAGAAGACGGAGCTTTGATTGAGGGTGAGGCATCTACTTCTTTATCACACTAAGGTTCAAGGGTGGGTAACAGATGGGGATGTCCTAATACAACTTTTTCGCTTTTGATACGATACTGATATTGCAGCCTTGAATATCGGCTGATACCAATATCAATACGTTATATCAGCATGAATCATACATATTTTTATTACTTTTTTTGTAGTGTGGAATGTTACTCAAGCAGAGAACAATAGTCAGCAACAGTAGGTATAAGAAAAACTGACCCATTATTATTAACCAATTATTAACCAAAACCCCATGTGGGGTCTCCCGTGATTAAGGTGGCCTGAAATTTCTAGTAATTGACCGAAAATTTGAAATAAATTCAAATTGAATTTCAACTTTTTCAGTTATTCTTTGTCAATTTAAAACACTACACACTATCTCAAACTGTATTCTATACTTTGACCTTCTCAAATATAAATCTAGTTCAAATATAGTACAGTATAAAAATCTCTGAGCTAGCGTATCTTGTCACTTTGTGCACTAATCCAGGCTACTTCTAACATCACAATATCACAAACTTGATCAAAAACTAACTCCAGAAGAAGAAAAATGTCTCTGGAGTCGCCAGAAATATGTGATATTAAAATGAGGTCACAAAATAAAAAAGCTTGGGAACCTCTGAAATAAAGTTTTACCAGAAAGACAATTCTGGGTTTAATTTGCTGATGCAAAATGCCTCACAGGCAGATTTATTAACAAACCGCTGCACAATATGTGACACGTATCTTTTCCTTCTATATGGGACAGCATGTGTGAGTGAGTTGTGTAGTGTGGCTTGTTTAGGGGAGGATTTGGGTTAGGACGCACTCAGAAATGAATCTACCTGTGCTTTTTATGCTGTTCTGAATGCTCTCCAAAAATGAGTATTTTAATCAATAAAGAAATAAGCTATAAAAGAGAAATATATCGATGTAGGTGATATTGTAATATTTTATATATCGCCCAAACAGAAATGTCAATTCATTTTGAATCCCCATATATTGCCCAGGCCTAGATCCAAGTCTATGCAGGAAATAAGAGTGCAGACGAGTGTTAATTTGATTTTTTGTTGAACAGGGAAGGCCAGTCCCTTCATCCTGCTAACTCTGATAGAACCTCTGGAGGGGGTGAAAGGGGCGTTATTTCGCTCCGTCTTGGACATTAAGTGTCTCGATGCTCCGGGTTATGAAGATACATTTGATGTGATGGACAAATGTAACACGTTGGAAGACCTCCTCTGTCCCGCTCTGTCTCTGGATGAGAGTTTGGCATTGATTCAAAGAAATGGACGAGATAGTCACCTGCTCTCCATGTTGGGCATGGAGAGCACTGACTCCGATAAAGACACAGGCCTCTCAGCGGACGTCCAGCTGCAAGAAGAACCACAGGAAGCGTCGCACGAAGAGCTGCAGGAAGAAGCAGAGAAGACAAAGAACATCGAGCATTCAGTTTCTGAGACGACAGCAAAGCCAGAAACAAAAACCTTTCACACCAGTGAGGATCAGACAGAAGAGGAGCCGCTTCCCTCAGAGGTACATTTAATTTACATTTTAGTTCTCGTATAGTAGAGATACAAACAGAAGTTCTGTATGTGTTTTTGTAACTTCTTGTCCTCTAAGGTCGGTGGTCACACGTTCCCCACATTGAACGAAGGTGAACTTTCTGTGCCCATTGCCTGACAAACACATTTTTTAATTCCAAAAACAGAAAAAAATAACGTCATATTTTATATTGAATCAAAAATCCAAAAACTAAATTCAAATAATCTTCTGCATGAAAAACAAATGTAAAAGTCAAAAATACAGGAAATAAACATCATCTGCAATCTGTGACAAAAAGCTTAAAAAAAAAAAAAAAAAAAGAAATTCAGCGCACGAATGAAATAAACTAACAAGGAACAAATAACATAATGCAACTAACATATTCATGAATACATTCAAACTCAAAAACTAATTTAAACTAATCATCTGCATGAAAATTAGTTAATGACTAATAGTTAATCAGTCAAAAACGAAGGAAATTTAAGAAACTTAAGAAAACCAAAAAGAATCAGAAAAGTTTATATTTGCCAAGTACAGATTAGAAGCAGTACAAGGAATTTAACTTGGTGGTTAGTGTGAAGAACAAAAAACAAACCAGAAACAATAATAATACTAATAATAAATATAAAGTATAAATATATATACATGTACATATATGCAAGTGCTAATATTGTAGAAATAAATGTTTTCAGTCATTTTAAATAATTTTTTAATTTAGTTTTACGTTGCATTTTGTTCTCAGTCATATCTAATGCAGTTTAATAATTAAATACTCTTTTAATTTCTGCTACATTATTAGACTTCTCATTATTGCCGACTTTCTTTGTGTGTAGGCATTTTGTTTAGCGTTAATGATCTCAGAAAGTTTGTTGCACCCCCCCCCCCCGTCATATTTATATTCCCCACTAAGGGGGCGTGCCTCACACTTTGAGAACCACTGCTCTAAGGTGACCCCTCTGATGTAAAGTGTGTGTTTTCTCCCACATAAGCAGAAGCAGAATGAGGAGCCTGGACCAGTGTACACGCTGGCCCATCGTCGACTGAAAAACTCATACTCTGTGTCGCTCTGCCAACCAGATTCACACTGGATGAAATATAAACACCAAGGCCTCCCCCGCAGGCAAGTGGAATACAAAATCACATGATCAGCTTCTTATTCAGGCTCATGCATACCCTGCAATATTTACACTTTTTTATTCAATTGTTTTATGTCTTAGTTTTCAGTTCTAAGAGCACAATTAGGAGGAGGCCAAACTTGCAGTTTCAAAATAAAAGACTTTTCAGGAACTTAATGCCTCGAAACCATCAGCCTTATTGTTCTTTGATGTGGAAATGGCTCGTGACTAAGTCCGGATAAGAAATGTTTAAGTGCAGCTGAACTTAACAGATATGATGGTGACCTGAAAGCACGGACTTAATTTGATGTGGAATCGAGGATTTTATCACCAACGAGTCCATTAAAATGTTATCAAGTAGCTACAGCTGCTGATCATCAGAGCAAAATGAGCTTTTCTCATTTTTGCTCCAAATGTGCGCCTCAGGCAGCTTTTCCACATCCTGTGTGATTTAATGCTAAACGTGCGGATCCTTCTCATCTCTGCTTAGGTTGATTCAGTTCCCTCCTCCACCATTAAAAGGTGGAATCACTGTTACAATGGAGGACCTGCAGTGCCTCGACAACGGGCAGTTTCTCAACGATGTGATCATCGATTTTTACCTCAAGTGAGACTTGTGGAGCAGTGAAGAACAGAGGGAGATAGGAGCACGGTTCTCAGCTAAACGCTGTGATGTGTTTTTAACCAGGTACCTCCTCCAGAAAGCGTCAGCAGCTGTGGCCGAACGTTCCCACATCTTCAGCAGCTTCTTCTACAAGCAGCTGACGAGGAGGGACAACGCCAGCGAGGGCGGCAACAGTGAGGCGTGAGTCAGCTTTTTGGTTCTCGTCCAACACTTAAGAACTGGTTGCAATAGACGGTGGCCCTCAAAGCTCACAACACAACACAAAATGTCCTAAAACAGGGGTGTCAAACTCATTTTAGTTCAGGGGCCAAATGAGGACCAGTTTGATCTCAAGTGGGCCACATATTTTAGGGGTGGGAAAAAAAGAACAAATTTAACATCATTGTGCCTTAGTTTTCAAAATCAGTTCCACTCACATTCACATCTTGAATGTGTCATAATTTTTTGTGATTTTTGTAGAATTGTTTGTGAGAAACTGCAAGATTTGTGGAAAAATTGAGAGTTCTTTCAAAACTTTGCAATTAAAAATGACTGCATTAATGTGTTAAAAACTGCAAGCCCCTAAAATATTGTGGAGTTTCAATAAATTGGTGAATTTGAGATATCTACAACTGGATTATTTGGTAATTTACACAAAGTTCATGTTTTCTCTGCCATTTTTACTTTCTCCTGCGGGCCAAATTGGATGCTCTAACCGGCCGGATTTGGCCCCGGGGCCTTGAGTTTGACACAAAATGCCCTAAAAGCTCACAACACAAGACAAAATGAACTATACAACACTACACAACATGAAGAACCCCACAACCAGTGGCGATTCTGACACAAATGACTCTCTGTGCGGGGCAACCTCATCCTCATACAGTATGTTAGTTTATCACTGCCAAACTGCTTGCTCTTTATTATTATTTAGTGATATAGTTAAATGAATAAATACAATAATAGTTTGGACACATTCGATGACAATTTATCTGATTATTTGTTAAATAAAAATTACATTTATTGCAAAGCTGTAAAATAGAAAATGAAAAAACTATGTATTTATTTGTGGGTTTGATTAAACAAGTTGATAAACCTCATGTAAGACTCATTAGTCACTAGTTAAAATGATCCCCACCTATAACGCAACACCGGTTCTGCAACCGCAGACAGTTGAACATATGATCAAAGCCGACAAAACTTGTAGAAAGGAGATTCACGAAACCCAACATGTCACCAGAAAGAGGCCATAGAAACGTCTGCGTTCAGGAGAAATATGACACAGACGCTGCACAGACTGAGGAAAAAAAGCCTTAAAAGATAAATTCATTTACGTCCATTCCACTTCTCATCGTTATCGACTCCGCTTAACTGTTTTCTGTCAACATTTTACGCACTGTTCTTTGCTAAAGCAACGTTTAAAGCAGATTTGAAATGAATATCTGCAGCAGATGCCACAGCACACGTTCACAGGTATGGAGAAACACATTCCTCCATGATTAATCAGGAAGGATTAACACAGGTGTTAATTATACTGTCAAAGTCTAATAAAAAAAAAAGGTTATTTTCAAAGAGTGAAGCATGTATAATGTAAGAAATAGTGAATTGAGAGGAAAGCACGAGTGTAAAGACTCACTATTGGAGCCGATTTCTTCACTCAGAGCGGAGGATCACTGAGAATCATTTAACTCACGCACGGTGCAGTGAATAACCTTAAATCCGGGGCTCTGGTTGCCTACGCTCGTGGCTGCAAACAAAGCGTGTTCCAGCCCGTCCACGCGCTCTGACGTCTCCAGATGTTTGGACACCTTTGGATGACGTGGCGGTGAATGTCGAGGTGTGTTTTTGTGTTTCAAACACACCTCGACATCCTCATTGTTTATGAGGATGGGCGCTCAGGCAGCCCAGCCTCATCTTAGCAGCGCTATATAAAAGTAATGTTTTATTTTTATTTTTCTCGTGCCTCCCCGTAGAGATTGCCGCCCTGGGAGGCTGCCCATGCTGCCCATATCAAAAACCTCTACTGCCCACAACACAAATACAAACCCCACAACACAAAAATTACTCCTCTTCGTGGTTTTTTACTTCCGTTGTTGGTGTTTCCTGGGCTGCTTTTGTTTTGTGTTGCATTATGGCGTTTGTCATTCTGTGTTGTGTAGTGAGCTTTTAGAGCCACTGTACCAATGTGTGTTTGAACTTGGTGAAACTAAGTGTTTATTGTTTATTAAGCTTCTCTATTTGTGTTTGTGCACAGCTGTCAGAGGCAGAGGCGGCACCAGAGGGTGAAAACGTGGACGCGACACGTTGACATTTTCAAAAAAGACTTCCTCTTCGTCCCCGTCAACCAAGAGTAAGCTGCATGCTGACAAGTGTTTGTCCTGTGACGGTGCTGGAAACACTCGTGTGTGTGTGTGTGTGTAGGGCTCACTGGTATTTAGTCGTCATCTGCTTCCCTGGACTGGATGAGCCAATGGTTGAGGAGTTAGGAGGTGACCGTGAGACGGGAGCATCACTACAGGGTGAAGAGGAGGAGACACGGGGATGTACCAACAGGACTGATGTTGCTGAGTCACCTCCTGCACCGACCCACAGCGATGGTGCAGACACACAGAGTGGTATGGTTCCTTCTTCTGACACTAATTCTAATAAACATGTGGGGGTTAGACCTGTAACATGTAACCTTTGTTTTATGTTTTCCAAAAAAAGCTAAGGAGGACTCCACCAAAGACTCCATACCTGGTCCAGTAGTGAGTAAAAAACACAGAAACAGTTTTATGAGAAGGTAAAAGATGTTTACTCAGTCTAACTACTTCCTGTTTGTTTACAGGATTGCACTGAGCTGACATGCCAGAGGAAGACGGTTTGTAAAAGGTGAGTCAATGTTTGACTTTTTGAAACTTCCTGAAGTTACATTTTATTTTTTTTGTAGTTTTCCAATATTAGTTTTAGCTTGTTAACCTAATTCAATCTCTTGTTATAATATTGTTATATTTGTATATTTCAGCTTAGGGAACCTTCATCTTTTTTTAACAAGCTGCTGCACAAAATGTATTTGATGAACGGTGTTTTGTATATTACTAGAAGTTAGGACTGGGCAATTTTGCCTAAAAAAAAAAAATCGATTTTTCAAAGAAAATTTTGAAGTACTTATGTACTTAAAAATGACTGCAGACATCAGATATATTGTCAAAAGTGCAACTTTATTGCTGTGATTGTCCTCAAGAGTTAAAATGCATAGAACAATTCCAAAATAAAAAGTAAATGAGGCTGTCATTCAACTATTTCAACCTTTAACCCAGGTTTAAGCAAAAGTGCAACAGCGCCTTCACAGTAGCTTCAATTTTCTGATTAAGAAATCAGATAACTACATATTTTATAACATATAACATTACAATTAGAAAAAATAATAAACTCTACTCTTAGCATTTCAGCATAGTGTGAATAAAACATTAAATAGCCTACTCAGAGGGTAAGCACATGTAAACAAAGAGGGGGCTGGCTCATATCGCGCTTCGGTAACCCACAAGGATGGAACGCAAAAAAGTCTGAAAAAAACCGGGATTGGAAAAAAATAAAAATAAAAAAATTGAAAACTCGTATTTGCTAAATAAAAATCGTTTTCGTCTACAAATTTGATAAATCGATTAAATCGATTTTTTGCCCAGCCCTACCAAAAGTCCAAACAGACTAGGAAGCAATATGTTCAAATTGTATAATTAAGAAATGAGCGTGGGATTTAATTTAAAGTATTGCTTCTTCTCACTCTTTTTCAAGCAAACATATGCTTTGCTATCATAAGTGTACATGGATCTCATATATTGTTTAGAACATTTTTGTCTGTTTTCTCTGTTGGGGTTTCCTTGTACACAAAGAGTTTTTCTTTTTCTTTTTTGTCGCTGCTCGAAACGAATGAATGAATGAATGAATGAATGAAATGAATTGTACCATGTGATCCTCTGAGTGGAATAGCCCATTTTCCATCTTTACATTCTTCTATGGAACAGTGCAATGTGCAAAATCTTTCTGGAATTCAAGTCACATGACCATTTGTCAACAAACCCAATATTTATGATGGAGTTGATAATAAACTTTAAAGTAGCATTTTCAACCTTTGTGAGGAAATTCTCCAATTTTTCAAAAGAAATACCTTAGATTTATTGATCTATGAGGCCTACGCTATGTCTTTATCTGTATTATATATTGATAAAAGTAGTTATCGTCCAGCTTTACAGTGTTTGTATCTTTTACTGATTAGTCATTTACGTCCAGTCAAGGGAACATCAGCATATGAACACTTCCCCAAACTGAGTGGGATCCATTAAAATAAACCTTTTTATTTGTATAGATTTATGAGCTGGTGCTAATAATTTTTCCTTTGATATTTGACGATTATGCCTCTTTTTGTGTCTACAGGCCGTGTATTCTCATCATGGACTCCCTGAAACTCTCTCTTCATGAGCGAGTTTTCAAACTCCTACGGGAGTGAGTATTCCTCGTCCTGCTGCAGGTGTGTGAGCTCCTGTGTGAGCGTGAAGGTAACTCTAGTTTATATCTTAGATACCTTCAGTCAGAGTGGGAGGTTCGCCGCGGCTCACAGAGGGAGTTTGGCCCCGATCAGATGAAGAGTTCCCACTGCAGAGTTCCTCTTCAGGACAACAGCAGCGACTGTGGCCTCTATCTGCTCCAATATGTCGAGTGTTTCCTGAAGGTAAAGATCTTTTATTACTGTAATTTAATGTTAACAATTTCATTGTGCCACCTGGTCTATTGTGACGGAGCTTAGTTTTGTGGCGGCATGAAGCTTATAAAACCGGGAAAAATCCACAATTTAGCCGCGTCATTGTTTAAGCCGCAGGGTTCTAAGTGTGAGAAAAAAGTAGTGCCTTATAGTTTGGAAATTACGGTACTTTGTTCCAATATTTCTGTCTCAAATGGAGTTTGAAGAACGAAAGCGTTGAAAGGAACGTTTTTCTTCCAGACCTGTTTAACAGATGTGATCACACCTGTTTATTCCAACAGGATCCAGTGGCTCACTTTGAGCTCCCGCTAAGCCTTGAAAAATGGTTCCCACGCCAACAGGTCCGAAGGAAACGAGAAGAAATCAGGGATCTCATCCTTTACCTCTATCGCCACCAGAACCTGGAGAACCCACGCATTAAACCACTCCTTTACTGAGCGCCTCTAATTCACACTTTTGCCATAAACTGAGCGACACATTTCAGTGTAAACTGAAAACACAAACTAATGGAAGAGACGATAAAACCTTTCTTTGTGGATTCTGTGGATAAAATCGATCTTAATCTATTTGCTCTTCTAACTGGAAACTTATTGGAAGACCCAAGACTTTGTCCTTGTACTTATTTTATACTTATATGTTGTAAAAACAAATATTGTTCTGTAGTGTTTTTTTTAACCTTGTCATTGTGCGACGATCAGTCTTTATTTTTAAACCTTTGCTGCAGGTGTTTTGCGGCCGATTGTTGACGTCAGCTCTCATTTAGGTTTGTTACAATAGCTGACACAAGGTATTGAATATGTAGGAATTATTTTTAGCAGAATAAAGTGTATGATCCAAAATGTGCCTGACTGCAAAGCAAAGCTACGTGTTTCAGCTAACAGAGACACACTGCCATGGCAGCTGGAGAAAAGGTTATTTTCCATGAGGTTTCAGCCTTAGATCATTTTTTTACTCATTCATGCCATTGTGCTTACGATGATTCATTACATTTTTAGGTTTTTTATTTTGCACTTTGTTTGTTTACCTGCTAGAAAGTGAAGTCAAAGCTTTAGCATTAACACCATATTTTAGGTTCCTAGAAAGGAATTACTTGCATAATAATGTGGGGGAAAAAACCTTCATTCCCAGTTTTAAATAGTCTGATATTTTATAGTATATTTTTTTTTAAAAATGGTGAATTTCCAACCTGTAACAGAATCACGTATTAGGTAATTTGTGAATCAACACAGTGACTTCCATCAGGTTTCAGGATTCACACACAGGCATGTGCTTTTATCTTTTGAAAATCAGACCTGCTTCTCACCGTGTTTTCACATTTTGTTGTTTCTTTGGTTAGATATGAACCTTTTAATTTAGCTCAATGGGTCCGGATGATTGTACAGTCGCTGAATTCAAAACCCATTTCGTCAATAATGTATTAAAAAAAACCTGTTGAATGAAATTATTTTGGTTTTCTTTTATTAGTAGTTCTGACAGATCGGCACTGTGGGGACTCTTACTGTTTGTAACGAGTACTTTTTAGTTTATATGAGACATTAGTCTGTTAGGACGAATTATCCTCACTAAAACCATTCCAAACTAAATTCCAATTTTATTTAGAGAAAAATGCAAAGATAAAGGCTTCCAAGACTTTAACAAAATAAATGGGACTTTTGAAACAGATTGGTTTAAATCCGCTATAAACTCCAACCCTCTCATGGTTTCACAAATGTTTTCCCAGAAAATTGGTCGAATAGATTTTGTTCTTAGATGTGCCATCAATACCCTCACTTTCACCAACAAGCAATATTATACTGGAAGGTTCTCTATTGTCACAACTTCCCTCCAAATAATACTCCACAATGGAACAGCAGATAACAAAATGCATCACTATATAACAACACACTTAGAATATATCACTATATACTGTAACAATGACTGGATTGAAAAAGCTACTTGGTTGTGGTGTAAAATTATAATATCGGAGGACATCCTGCTTTTAACATACAATAAAAGCTTTACCCAAATCTATTATCCAATCAGTAATCGACTAAATCAGCTCATATTAATCACATCCTCCACAGCCCTTTTGTAGGAGATTGTAACTTCAAACATTCAGATCATTAAAAACATATTTGATTATACAGCATATCCTCTTATATCTTACAGTAACTCAATATAGTTTTTATTTAAAAAAAAAAAAAAAAAAAGTGATTGAGATTTTTCGCACTACATACTAATAATTGTGTGTGTTTTGTGATCGTGATATTCAGTATATGTAAAGTCTGTGGACTGCTATACAGGACTGGATTTCCCCTAAAAGCCAAAACCTCAAGGACTTTGTACAAAATGACATCAACTTATGGACTGATTTTGGAGATCAATGAAAATGAATTATTCATAAAAACAAATAAAAAAAAAAAACAAAAACATCAAAAAGATTTCCTGCTTTTATTTTGTTAATTTCAGTAAAACCCATGATATAGTCAAATCTAAAAGAGCAAATAAACTGCTTACTTTTACAAAACATTATATATATATATATATATATATATATATATATATATATATATATATATATATATATTGCACAGGCGTAGTTACAATGTCTCAAATAAAGTGAGTGTGATTTTTGGAGGAAACAGGATAGAAGATGGTGTGTTTGGTAATTACAACTTCACTTGAAGAAGTAATAATGCAGTAATATGTATTCACCAGCAGAGGGCAGTGTGAAATGTTCTGTAACTGAAGAATTGAAATTCACCAGGGGGCAGCAGAGTACTATTATATTATACTATATATACTACTATTAAAAAAAAAGTTTGTCTCGTTAAAAAGAATTAAATAACGTAACTGAGGATAATAATAATAATGTAAATACATAGAAATAACATTCCCAAATTGAGATAAAAATTTCATTTCGTTCAAATTCATAAATTCAACAAAACTACAATATTTGAAGCTGTCATTTCTAACCACAAATAGTTGAAACAACAACTCAATTTCTTTAAAATACTGCACTTTCTGTAAATTACGCATAAGTGTGCCACAAAATCAAGGGACTTGAAGTGAAAGCCCTGCAGGGACTAATAACTGTCACTTATCAGTGGCTCACATACTGGCCTGTGTCTTAAAAAAGAGGAAATGAAAAAAGACACAATAATGTTAGAACCGCTGTTTTTTTTTTTTGGCCCACTTGAAATCAAACTTTGTATTTGGCTCCTGAATGAAAACTAATGTGACACTCCTGCTATAGAGACTATTACACAATCTAAACGTAGTTCAACCTGTGCGTCTCAAACTCATTTCCTGGAGGGTTTCAGTCACTCAGAGGTTCCCAACTGGAGGGTTTGCATGAGGAAAAAGTAAAGAAAGCCATCTGCGCTTTCATATTTCTGAAGAAAATCTAGTTTTGATAGTATTCATAGTGGTTAACTCTGGCAAGGAGGTGATATTTTCCCTGGAGTTTGTGTACTTATTTGTTTTTTGTTGTTGTCTGAAAGCAGGATTACATCAAAAGTTTTTCACAGATTTTGACACAATTGGTATCATATCCTGATTCTGGATTAGTTTAAAAAATGTAAACATCCTATCTCTCATCATTTGTGAAATTTAAGTTAAGTTATGTTACACAACCAAGTTTCATCCCGATCAATTTCTCGAAAATATACTGAGGCCCATTCATTTGGACCTTCTGTATTGTTATTAATTTCTTCCAAGCCTTTAAAGTGTGAACGATCATGTTACTATGGTGATAATCTCTGATCCAGATAACTGTTAATGTCTGGCAAAGAGGATATTTGGCTCTGGGAGGA
Organism: Gouania willdenowi; assembly: GCF_900634775.1. Lineage (NCBI taxonomy): Eukaryota > Metazoa > Chordata > Actinopteri > Blenniiformes > Gobiesocidae > Gouania > Gouania willdenowi. The sequence continues at coordinate 19,906,346 of NC_041064.1, forward strand.
GGTTTGCTCTCTTGCTTTTTTAATTTAGTTTCAGAATGTCTTTTACTGTAGCTCTCATCAAATTGCACCATTTGTTTGTGGTTTCCGGATAGAAAATCAATTCAAGACTTCCTTTTTTTTCTCCAACTACATTTGATGTGTGCAGCGCAGAAGCAACAGAAACACAAAACAATGGAAGATCTGTCACATTTCAACTTCAATCAGCCTGTTGTGTGTGTGTGTGATCAGACACCTGCACCATTAGACAGGTCACCACTGTGTATCTCTGTGTGTGTGTGTGTGTGTGTGTGTGTGTGAGACTAATGCCATCACACACAGACAGGAATAAGTCTCACTAAACAAGGGTCCTAAGAACTGGACCGAGAATAACAACCATTTCATTTGCTGCTTAAATTGAATGCATATTATGCTGTTGCTTTCATTAGTTTCACACTGTCCTCACTGGTGATGATGCATAGAAATTACACCCATCAAACCAGTGAACCACCAACCAGTGGACCTCATTGGAAATATTGTTGTATTCTATTATCAAAGTGCATGTTTCATTATTTCAGAAGGAAAATTAGCCCTCAGCCAAAGGCGGGGTTTGAGATTCTTGCCTGGGGGGAGGGGGGGTGGCGCAAAATAATAAACAGAATTAAATATATAGACCGTCGCGAGAATCATGTCAACCACCATGTGTGTAACTAGGGGTGTTGAAAAATAAATAAATTAGGCAATATATCGCGATATAACGTCGCACGATTCTCGGATCAATTTTTCACTTTAATTACATTTATATATATGATTTTTTTTTACATTTTTTTAACCAGAAAAGTCTTTTCCAGTGCAGGACACATTGTAACTGCACAAAGAAGTGCTCTGAAACATGAGCATGTTGACCAGCTTGTGTTTTTTCAAAAAAATCTAAAAAGAAAGTACAAACTTTCTGCATTTATTTGTTGTTCTAGGCATATACCTCAGTTAAGTTACACTAAAGTCATGTTGCACTAAAGTCAAAGTTGGTTTAAAAGCCACAGGCAGATTGTATGTTATTTTTTTATTTTAAGTTGTTGGCACATGGCATGTTAAAGCCAATGTTTAAAATATGCCAATAAAATATATTTCATACATAATGTTCTCATGAAGGTGTAACCATTTACAGATTAGTTGTTTCTTAAGTCATATATAAAAAAAATCGCAATAATTGCCTTATACTTTAATATCGAGATATATTGTATTGTATTGTGACCTATGTATCGGGATAATAATCATATCGCCAGATGCCAAGCAATACACACTCCTCTATGTAACATATAATAATAAAAAAAAAAATTAGTAACATAATTGATAAAGTTGACAACAAAAATTTGCATCGACGCATCGTTTAATGTTGTAAATTCATGATAAAAACAGGCCGGCAGCTGCTTTCTGCTTCATTTTTGCTGCAGTACCATATATAAACTGCTGGGTGCAGTGTTGCTTCACCATTTACATTGTGAAGAAGAATTGCACAAAAACAAGAAGAACCAACCTAAAATCTCAAAAGTTTGGGACCATTTCACTGCAAACTTATACTACACACCTGAAGTAGAACTAACATCTGTGACATGAAACTAATGTTAGAATTCATTTATATTAAGGAAGTTTGGGATCACGGGAATAATTTTAAATAACCATGAAATATCAAATAACCATGAAATATGAACTTAAATAACTTTTAGCAGTACAAAAACACTGTGACACAGTGATGTCATGAACTCGGAATTGGAAGTAGCGCGCTCAATACGAGAGCCGAGAGTGCCGTAAAATTAACGTTTTGAATGTTTTGCAACTCCAAATTACTCCAAAAAAAAAAATCGGATGCACACACTTGGGGTATTTGGAAGCCGTGGACAAAGTTTCAGGTCAAACAGACTCCGAGTCGGGGAGATATTGGCTCCACACGCACATACACACACACACACACACACACACACACAGAACATTCTTGCTTTTATAGGTAGATTGTTATTTATATACATTATATTAAGAATTGTATTTTTTTTCAAATGAATTTGGGAAAACTGTAATGAAAACCTTTGACCACAACTCCGTGTATGCCCTATAACAAGATTCTTAACTCAATAAAACAATATATGCAATTGTTAAAAAGGTGTAAATGCAATTAAAGGATAGCAATAGGAACACTGTTAATCAGAGTCAGAAGTACTTTATTTATTCCAGGGGGAAATTACTTGTGTTACAGCCGCTCAGAAAATTATTACAAATAAAAAGAATAAAAACTAAACAAAGAAAGAAAGAAAAAAAAAAGAGAAAAACCTACATAATTAAGTATAAGAATGTTAATGAAATAAGGATTAAATACTAGTACACACATTGTAGTCATTAAAAAAATAAAATATAATAAAATAAGATAAGTAATAATAATGATGCAAATATAATACAGATATATACAATCATCGAAGCTGTTGGGTTACAGAGATGCATTGTAGAGTTTGATCGTTCTGTGGAGCACCGTGGTGGGATCACCCTGGTGATGAAGGTGCTTCTGTGACTGACCAGCATATCATGGAGTGGGTGGGACTCATTGACCAAGATGGCCTTCACCTTGGACAGGCTCCTCCTCTCTGTTACCACTGTCAGAGAGTCCAGTTTTACCCCCACAACGTCTATTGAGTCTGTTGGCGTCTGCGACCCTCAGTCTGCTACCCCAACAAACAACAGCGTAGAGCAGGGGTGCCCAACCTTGATCCTCAAGGGCCCCTATCCAGCATGTTTTAGATGTTTCCCTCTTCCAACACACCTGATTGAAATGACCAGGATCATTATCAGGCTTCTGCAGAGCTTGATGATGAGTTCATCATTTGAATCAGGTGTGTTGGATAGGTGCCCTTGACGACCAGGGTTGGGCACCCCTGGCGTAGAGGACTGCACGCGCCACCACAGACTCATAAAACAGCAGAGGAGATCTTTACAGTGTTGCAAAATATCTTATTTGACGTAATAAATGTCAATATTTTGACTCGTTCCTTCGTGTCAGGCTTTTACAAAGTTGTTTATTGTTGAATGAAACACTTGGACATCTTTTACAGGAACTAAACAAGTTGAATATGGAGCAGTGAATGTGTCCCTGTCTCAGCTGGGATCACGTGAACTCAGATCTTCTTCTGCTGCTCGACTTCACCTGTGAGCTGAATATTAAAGCCCTGCTCCAGAGCCAACATCCAAGACGCGTGTCATATTAATATTCAGCCTGATTGTGAAAGAGAAGGGAGTTGGTCTTTGACGTGTGAGCTGAACAGATAGACACGGAACCAACCCAGCTTATACTTACACTGCAGAATAACACTGACGATTCTCATTATTCTCGCGTCTTATTTCAGAAGATGGGAGCTGATTGGACGTGGAGCTCTTTTTGGTTCGTAGAATTTGATCAGATTCTGTGTGAAATGTGAGGAAAATGTGGATTCCCTGTGCATTCGCCTGCTCCTCTAATACAACTGTAATAATAATAATCTAATATATTTGTAGACATGTGTGGGCAGCGGAGGCCTCAGGGTCAGAGGAGAGTTAGGTATGATGTACAAGCCGTAACACAATCAAAGTATGAAGTCTTGTCGGTAAACGTGCGTTTCTAGGCCTGAAGGAGTTCTGCTTTAACATTCTTCGGTGAGTGGATCATTGTGTTCCACACTCGTAGATTTAGGTCATGTTTGTTTGCCTAAACTCTGAATCTACTGAGATTACATTTTACAACAACTCTTAGATGGCTGCCGCTATATAACAGAATCATTGATTTATCGAGTGCATTAATTATGATTACTGAGTTATGATGACTAGTCACAACTTCAAAATTAATCCAGTGTTTGAAACTTTCAGCAATTCAGCTTTCTTGATAATTTATTGTGTATACTACATATTCTCTTTTGTAAGAAACCTCAATGATAAAAGATGCAAACGTGTAGCATTACCCAAAACTACAAAAGCTAGGGCTCATTTTGATGGAGAAAATCATTTTGGTTCAAATCAAGAAAATATCAAGAATGAAGTAAAAATTGAGAGAATAAAGTTGAAATATAATGTTGAGACTAAAGTTGGAATTTCAAGAATAAAGACGAATGAAGTCAACTCTACAGAAGCCGACGAGGGCCAATTCACCATGACAACAAGCAGCAGATCTTAACCGTCTACAAAATGCTGTGTATTGATGAATGCGCCGCTAAACTATGCTTCAAAGTTGGGTTTAATAACAAAGAGATTCTTTGGCCACACTTTATTTGAAGTTTTTTACATAAGGAAGACGTTATGCTGTCGTTATGACATGACACCTGTCATTAGCATGAATGAGGTTTCACGAAGGCTGTCGTTAAGTGTATATAATATTCCGATATTAAAGTATAAGGTGATTATTGTGGTTTTTAAAAAATATATGACTTAAGAAACAACTAATCTGTAAATCTGCACACCTTCATAAGAACATTATATATGAAATATATTTTATTGGCATATTTTACAGTCAAAACATTGGCTTTAACATGCCATGTGCCAACAACTTAAAATTAAAAAACAACATACAATCTGCCTGTGGCTTTTAAACCAACTTTGGCTTTAGTGCAACTTAACTGAGGTATATGCCTAGAACAACAACTACATTCAGAAAGTTCGTACTTTCTTTTTATATTTTATTGAAAAAACACAAGCTGGTCAACATGCCCAGGTTTTAGTTACAATGTCTCCTGCAGTGGGAAAGACTTTCCTGGTTTAATAAAGGTAAAAAAAAATAATAATAATTTTTTTTTAAAATAAATAAAAAATCGCTATGGATGCATTTTGAATCGATCCGAGAATCGCGCGACGTAATATTGCGATATATCGCCGAATCAATTTTTTTACAACACCGTCATAATTTAGCAAAAGGTGTCATAATTTAGCGAATGACAGTTTAATGACAGCCTTCATGACACCTTATTCATGCTAATGACAGACAATGACAGCGTATTGTCAGCCATGTATAAAACTGCAAGTAAAGTGTTACAGATTCTTTCTATTTTATGTAACAAACACACCGTTGTAACGTCTTTAAGGACTTTGAAGAGATGTTGCCAAAATCTTAATCTGTTCAAAAGGAAAAAAACAGTTGAGTTTGGAAGAGGTGGAGCATTTAGTCACGTCTGTGGATATTGAGGAGCTGTACGGAAACATATTAGGGCCAGTTTTGATGGAGACTTATTGTCATTTATGGTGAATTGACCTTTGTCAGCTTCGACTTTTAACTTAAATCTCGACATTTCAACTTAAATCTCAACATTATGTTTCACCTTTATTCTCAAGATGTCGACTTTAATTTCGACATTTCAACTTGATTCTCGACTTTATTCTTGTCTTATTCCTGTTTCCGTATCTGTTTCCGTATATGAAACAGAAGAGTCATCCATTCGACTGCTCCCTCTGTGTGTTTGAACAACAGCCTGGATGATTGCAGAGGGATCAGTGCTAAATATTTAATGTGGCATTCAGCACATTTCCCTTTTTTACAGCAGCGCTAGTGGCTATGAAATAGACTTTAATCAGGGACGTCTCAGCAGAAGTACAACCTTTCATCTTCAGGGTTACTTCAATATTTCTTCTTAATTATCACATCATCATCACATTCATCCACAATATTCACACATGTGTCCTGCAGGATTTCACCTGTTTCTAATCTGTGCTACAGTGGATAAAAGGACTAAACCAAACATCACCTCCATGACGTGCCAGGGTTATACAGTTCGTCTTGTAGCATCTGTAAGGCTTCTGCTGAAAATGACTTGAGTGCTCTCAGACTCCTACATCATTGTTATTGTGAGGTTATATTGGCTGCAAAACATCTTTGGGTTCACACTGCAGTTAAGGTTTTCTCTTCACTCTCTGAATGGTCACATGCACAGTCAAGCATAGAAGCTGCTGCTGCAATATCTGCTCATCACACTTATCTGCTTCTAGAGCAAGATCTATTAATGTCCCGTCTACACTACACGTGTCGCTGCACTGGAAGGTGGAGAACACCACGGGCAGGGTGCCAGTTCACCACAGGACAAAGACATTTCAGCATTCAAAGAGTGGTGGGAGACCATCGAAACTCAGCTCAGAACTATTTTTGAGTCTGATCACAAGTTTAGGCTTTAACGTCACCATCCTTTGATATATGAATGCATATTAACTGTTTCTCTATGGATGATAGATATTAAAACAGGCGGCCCTTGGTCTAATCGTATCTGGCCTCAAAGTAAACAAACACAATTATTACAAAAAAGCCAAAAAACATCTGAAATAACGAATAAAAAAAAAAAAAAATCATGCAGGATCAGAATCCTTCAGTTTATTATAATAATACTTTTTATTTATATAGCACTTTTCACACACAGGGTGACAGAGTGCTTTACAGATAGTAAAGACATTAAAAAGACAATGAATGAGAAAATAAAGTGAGAAATAAAAAAATGTGAAATGTGAGCAAAACGATTAAATGTCAAATAAAACAAAGTGAAATTAAAACCATCAGCCAATAAAGATAAATAAAAATGACAGTCCTGTCTGTGACACTGCCGAGATTAAAAAGCGTATCGATAAAAATTTAGATTTAAATTAGGATAAACAACTAGCAGATCTGATTAATGACATTATACCAAGTAAAAGTAGAATAAAATTGGGTGCAATCCCATTTAGTACAATTAGAAACTATAAATATAAATTAACAAATTGTAAAATATAAAAACAAGACATTTGTAGGACCCCGAGATGTATATATACAAAATAAAAATAAGTGATACTAGGTATAAAATTGTATTAAAATGTGAGATATGTAAGAATACTTGTGGTAGATTGCACCTGAATATGATATATGCAACTGAGAGAACACTTTGTGGAAATGATGTGTCAGTGCTTGTGTGAGTTCAGAGTGGTTATGGCTTGGAGGAAGAAATGTTCTTTTAGTCTGTTGGTTTCGTGATATACACGAAAAGACAAGAAAAACATCAGAAGCTTGTATATAAAATGACAACCAAAGATACAAAGGAATAATAAAAAGTTGCACAAGATGACTAAAATTAAACAAAAACTCCAGAGAAATTGACAAAATGACAACAATAACATAAATAATAACCCAAGAATGTATAAAATGACAACAGAAATGCATAAAATTGACCAAAAGTCTTACAAGATGACTAGAAATACCCCCAAATAACAGAAAATATTACAAAATGACAACAAAAAATCCAAAAGAAAATAATAAAAAGTTGCACCAGATGATTAAAAATCAACATAAATAACAGAGAAATTTACAAAATGACAACAAAAATATAAAAAATTTATGAAATGACAACAGAAATACATAAAATTGACCAAAAGCCTTACAAGATGACGAGAGCTACCCCAAAATAACAGAAAAGACTACAAAATGAATACAAAAATAATAAAAAGTTGCACAAGATGTTTAAAAATAAACATAAATAACAGAGAAATTTACAAAATGACAACAAAAATTATAAAAAAATAACCCAAGAATGTATAAAATGACAACAGAAATACATAAAATTGACCAAAAGTCTGACAAGATGACTAGAACTACCCCAAAATAACAGAAAATATTACAAAATGACAACAAAAAATACAAAAAAATAATAAAAAAGTTGCACCAGATGATTAAAAATCAACATAAATAACAGAGAAATTTACAAAATGACAACAAAAATATAAAAAATTTATGAAATGACAACAGAAATACATAAAATTGACCAAAAGCCTTACAAGATGACGAGAGCTACCCCAAAATAACAGAAAAGACTACAAAATGAATACAAAAATAATAAAAAGTTGCACAAGATGTTTAAAAATAAACATAAATAACAGAGAAATTTACAAAATGACAACAAAAATTATAAAAAAATAACCCAAGAATGTATAAAATGACAACAGAAATACATAAAATTGACCAAAAGTCTGACAAGATGACTAGAACTACCCCAAAATAACAGAAAATATTACAAAATGACAACAAAAAATACAAAAAAATAATAAAAAAGTTGCACCAGATGATTAAAAATCAACATAAATAACAGAGAAATTTACAAAATGACAACAAAAATATAAAAAATTTATGAAATGACAACAGAAATACATAAAATTGACCAAAAGCCTTACAAGATGACGAGAGCTACCCCAAAATAACAGAAAAGACTACAAAATGAATACAAAAATAATAAAAAGTTGCACAAGATGTTTAAAAATAAACATAAATAACACAGAAATTTACAAAATGACAACAAAAATTATAAAAAAATAACCCAAGAATGTATAAAATGACAACAGAAATACATAAAATTGACCAAAAGTCTGACAAGGTGACTAGAACTACCCCAAAATAACAGAAAATATTACAAAATGACAACAAAAAATACAAAAAAATTATAAAAAAGTTGCACCAGATGATTAAAAATCAACATAAATAACAGAGAAATTTACAAAATGACAACAAAAATATAAAAAATTTATGAAATGACAACAGAAATACATAAAATTGACCAAAAGCCTTACAAGATGACGAGAGCTACCCCAAAATAACAGAAAAGACTACAAAATGAATACAAAAATAATAAAAAGTTGCACAAGATGTTTAAAAATAAACATAAATAACAGAGAAATTTACAAAATGACAACAAAAATAAAAAAAAAATAACACAAGAATGTATAAAATGACAACAGAAATACATAAAATTGACCAAAAGTCTGACAAGATGACTAGAACTACCCCAAAATAACAGAAAAGACTACAAAATGAATAAAAAAAATTATAAAAAGCTGCATAAGATCTTTAAAAATAAACATAAATAACAGAGAAATTTACAAAATGACAACAAAAATACAGAAAATAACCCAAGGATTTATAAAATGACAACAAAAATACATAATATTGATCAAAAGTTGCACAAGATGACTAGAACTACCCCAAAATAATAGAGAACATTACAAAATGACAACACATACACAAAAAATGACTCCAAAAACACACAAACCCTTTGTTCTTTCCTGCATATCAATGATCAGATCAGTCATTATTCAAAATGCTGACACAAATGTTGATAATGCCACCCTTGGATTAGAAAGTTACATTTTGTGGCCCGCCCTGTGATAAGGGTTGCTCGTCTCTAGAATGGATTCACCTTATTTCTGATGGCACTTATTTGTAGTGTTCTATGTGTTCCATGTTTGTGGTTTCTTTGGTTTAACATAAAATATGGAAGAGCAAACATAGAAAAGGATATTTTGACACTCTTTGCCAACTTCCTGTTCATTTAAATATATATACATATATATATATATAATCTGGCTTTAACCAAGGAAATGCAGACAAAGTGTTTGTTTCATGTCAACTGGAGCTGAGAGGTCAGCTTTCCTTCCTTTGTTTAACGACTTCCAGCTTTTCTTTGAGAGGAACAGCTGGAACTGAGGTCTCCTGCAGACTGGGAGCTGAGTCGTGCTTTATCGTGCTTTAGCAGCTCAAACCACACACACACACACACACACACGCACACACACGTCTTTGCACACAGGAACACGGTGTTTGTACTTTTGCCTTCTTCACAGAACGTACATCCCAGCTTTGCATATTTTCCAGTCAGCAAAGTTTCATTTGATACGATAACACTGCAGTCGTCCATTGTTTAACATTTTGCTTCAGTTTTCCAATGAAAATACACAGTTTGACCAACATAACTTGGTGTATCACACGTGCTGTTTGAGCGTAATCCACTTTCAATACTGTAGATTATTATTTTACGAGGTGTTTTTCTTTTCTTTTTCTTTTTTTTTGGACCAGATTATTTTGTCTACATTGAGTGTACAGGACTTTTATTATCCTTATGGTACTTTTACTTTACCTTTATTATGTATTGTTTTATTCAGTCTACTTTGATTGAATAATTAATAATCTATGGATGTGAACGCATCGGCACTCATAGACCGATTTTTGATTTGGGGCCCCAAAAGAAAAAAACAAAAAACAAAAGTAAATTTCTCATTTATTTGCAAGTCAAATATTAGGACGGTTGGTGGTGGTACTGAATTATTGGCACATACCAGTATATTAATGGGGTCCATTACCCCGTACATGTCAGGGCCAGGGGGGCCCCGTTTTTCAAATGACTACTCCTTCGTCGTTCTCGTCAGATCTGAATGCAGTTTGGTATGAATACTCTATTAATGAATATGATGAGACGTTCGGCCCGGGGTCCACCTCCCATTTCCAGTAATTTCCAAATTTATGGGAACATAGTTGTGTGATACATCGTTTGAAAGATAATTCAACGTAGATGATGACTATGCCTCGCACAATTTGATTCGGGGCCCGAGGGGCTTTTTTTAGGCATTTTCCATTAAAGTCATTTTCTCATTTATTTGTGAGTCAAATATTGTGTCAGTTGGTGGTACAGAATCATTGACACATACCAATATATGAATGGGGCCCATTACTCCATATGTGTCATGAGGGCGCCAGGGGGCCTCTGGGTGCCCTATTCTTCAAATGACTACTCCTCCGTTAATGCTCGTTGAATCGGGCTGTAATTTGACATGGATATTCTATGAGCGGATGTCAAGAGCCTCTCGGAGACCTTTTTGAAAGGGGGGGACGGGGGCCCACCCCCTTTTCCGGTAATTTCTAAATTTATCGAAACATAGTCGTGTGATATATTGTTTCAAAGGCAATTCAACGTAAATTACGATTTTACGTTGCACAAATTCATTTGTTTTACTCGGTGGAACCGAGTCGTTTCACTGAATTCTCGGAAAGGTGATACGTGCTCGTGGGCCCGGCAGTAGTTCATTAGAACTTCTTATTCCAGTACTTCAATAATGCTAATATGCATATTTCAAAGAGATTCCTTGCACTAAAGGATCCATTGTATGAGTTCGGTGCACCCCTATCCATCAATGGATAATATTTAATCTCTTTTTCAAATTTGTTAAACAAATAAAACATTTAGAAACATTAGAAGAGTTTACAATATTCTGGCATCCACAGACACTTTCTAATGATCGCAGCAAAAGTTTAATTTATTGTCATTTTAACAGTTGTTCCTATTGAATTAAGGTGGATGAATTTAAAAGAATCATAATAATATACTTTATCTAATAATAATAAAACAAATCAAAATGTTTTTTTTTCATTTTCAATTTCATTTTCAAGGCAAGTGGTTGAAAATAATACTGCCACGAGTTAGGAGATTGTTGGTTCTGTCCTGACTTTTTGAATGAGTTTGCATGTTCTCCCTGCATGCAGGACTTGTCTGTCAGTGGTAGTCTGCAGGTAATACGAGTCCCAATATAGTAGACTATAAGCTAACTTCTCATTAGACGCTAATGGTAAAGCTATCAGCTAACAATGGCTTTAATGAGTTTTTGAATCGGTCAATAGTAGGAGTTTGTATTTGATGTCGCATGTGGTGCTGCAACACTTGGGCTAAATGTAATGTTCCTCAGGATGGATCACGTGTGGGTCAACAAATAGATCCAGGTCACAAAGGTCAAGGCTGTCAAACACTTAGACAGGGGCCAAATATATGGCTCTATATATTCCCACGTGGGTTTGATTTCAAAAATCTTACTCTTCTAGGCTACTTATAGTTTTCAAAGCTTTTGAAAATCATATTTCCAAACAACTTCAGTGTTACACATTTAATACAAAATACCAAGAACTTCAAAATAAGGTTTTTCCTGTCATGAATTATTTTGATTGTGCAATATTAACTAAATATGTTCCCCTTGTTCCGTTTGTCTATGCCAGAGATTATTTAATCCTTACTTAATTTACAGTATTTTACTTAATTATGTATGATTTTCTTGCCCTTTCTTTCTTGATTTAATGTTTATTCTTTTATTGTAATATTTATTGAGCCTCTGTAACAAAAGTATTTTACCCCTGGGATAAATAAAGTACTTCTGAATCTGATTGTGATTTTGACAACTTGTATTGGAGCGGGGGGCCACAAAAATGTGATTGTCTGATCCGAGGGCCACATTATCAACATTCATGTTAGAATAAAGACCAATATGAGCATTAACACAGGAAAGACCAAAGAGTTTTGTCTTTGTAGTCCTTTTGTGTGGTTTTACTTGTTGTTTTTGAACTTTTAGACATTTTGTGTTTTTGAACTCATTTTGTCTATTTTCTTGTCAATACGGCAAATTTTTGTTCCTTTTTTGTGTGTTTATCGAGTCGTTGTATTTTTGTTATATTTTTGTGTAATTGTTGTCATTTTGTGCAATTTTGTTGGCATATTGTGTGTCTTTGAAGTCCTTTTTCTCTACGTTGTTTTTTTGTAGTCATTTTGTGTTTGTTTAGTATGTCTTTGTTATTATTTTGTGTGCGTTTGTTGACATTTTGTGCATTTTGCTGTTGTTTTCTGTGATTCTGGGGTTTTGTGTGTTGTGTGGGCTTCATATAACTTTCAACTTCATGAATTACAATTTTGTTTTGGGGGCCGCAAAAAAATTAGACCGAGGGCCGCATGTGGCATTGGACCGATATCCGATATTGATATCGGATATCGGTCCGATATCAGCCAGAAAACAAATATTGGGTTTTATTTTCATTTATTTTATTTCTTCTTTTTTTTTTTCAAGTAGAAAAATGAACATTAAAAAAATGTAAATATGTCAGATTATAGCCATAGGCTTATTTCCATCTGTTGTCCCTATCAGACTGAATTTAAAATCTCTGATATATATTATATTATATTTATTCAATTGTCGATTACTGTAGATATTATGTTGAAGGTTAAAATGTATGTAACCAATTGGTTAATAATAAATGGATCAGTTTTTCTCATCTCTACTGTTGCTGACTATTGTTCTCTGTTTGAGTAACATCACTTGATCAAGTCTTTTCTAACATTCCACAATACAAAATAAGTAATAAAAGTATGTATGATTCGTGTTGATATCGCATTGTATCGATATTGGTATAGGTCAACACGCAAGGCTGCAATATCGGTATCATATCGGAAGTAAAAAAGTTGTATTGTCGTGACATCCCTAATTATTGCCCAACGATGTTACAGTACCACAATACGTTATCAACTGTTCATTATCTGGGTCCTGTTGTAAAATATGGACTTTATTGAAAAGTCATATGAAATGTAATCCTTGACTCAGATTTCATTGTTTACTATACACAGAAACCCCAATCCTCCGCTTAATGCATGCTTTCTTTATTTCACAATGTAAGTAATAAAAGTATGTATGATTCGTGTTGATATCGCATCGTATCAATAACGGTATCGGTCAACACGCAAGGCTGCAATATCGGCATCGTATCGGAAATTAAAAAGTTGTATTGGGACCTCCCTATGTTAAATGAAACATTAAATAAAATTAAATAAAATTAAATAAAATTACATAATTTGTTTTTACATTGTGTTCCTCTATTGAAATTAAGGTAAAATATTTAGATAATACATATTTTCAATTTTATTTATTATTTGTGGTAAATTATTATTATTATTTTTTTTTAATTCTGATAGCTTTTAACATCAAATGTCCAGGTTTTTTTCTATTTTTTTTTTTTTTTTTTTTTTTTTTTTAACTGATGTTGGGGTCTGGCGATGGTAAAAGCATCGTTTGAACCAGTGTGGTGACATCACGTCCTAACGGAGATGTGTCCCGGAGAGGCCCCTCCCTGTCCGGCTGACATCAGCCGGAGCTCGGCTGCTTTCCTCCAGGAGCCTCTCGGTGCATCGGCGGATCCACACGCCGCTCATTCTGCTCCGAGTCCCGCTGGTGAGCTCGACGGAGCGGCTGCTGCTCCGCTGCTTTTTTTTTTTTTTACCCTTGTCCTCCATGGAATCAAACACATGTTATTATACAGCAGGTAAGCAGCTGTTACTTTCATTGTTTTATTGTGTTTTACTTTATATTTACCCCAGTCCACCTACTATAGGAGCGACACTTTCACAAGCTGCAACTTTTCACTGGAATTGGTTGGAATAAGTGCTTCGTTTTCAGAAGCTTTTGGTATATATATGTATATATATATATAAAAAAACGACGAATAATCCTTAGCCAGTCCGTTGTAAGAGCCAGCAGCATGTGTAGTGTCACCAAGTGTTTTTAATGTCGGCTGCTGGAGGAGCTTCTCTGTGGGTGTAACTGAACCATGCTGTACAAACTACAGTGACGGTGCTTTCCACTGCTCTGCTCCGCTCACTAAAGTCTCTTTTCTGCCGACACATGGATAATATTTACATAGTTGTTACAGTAATACAACCCGGGAGGAAAACAACGCCACTGCAACAGTGTTTGAAGTCGTATAAAAAGCTGCTGCTGCTGCTGCTGCTGACGGTGTTTCAAACCTTGGTGGTCTCACAGTTTGTTAATGGACAACAGTTGCCATGGCACCAAATTAAACACGACACTGATTTTAAGTGTTTGACGTCATTGATCTTCACCATCACCCACTTTATCTCCCAGCAAGAATGTGAAGGAAAGTGATTGTTGGTGGTTAAAAAAAAATGCAACCTATTGAAAGTAAAGATAAATAACACACCAGGGTTGAGCTCAATTACATTTTTCATTTACAATTACGTTTTCAATTACCTATGTTCAATTACAATTCGATTACGACTACAGTGACCAGCATTTTCCCCCGACTACATTTAAATTACAGTTATTTTTATCCTCAGAAAGTGAATTACAATCATGTTCTGAATGACTAAAGTTCATTTACAATTAATCCGAATTACTGAGCCTGAAATAAATAACCACATAAAAGTAAAAAAAAAAAAAAAAAAGGTCCTAAATCAGCTGTAAAATACACTAAAAACAAATATGTATCATCTAATTTCTTTCCTATTTATTGGTTTCCTTATCAGGCTACCTAATCAATGAAAATATAGGTTTTAATATTTTTTGTGACAGTATACCCCTTGATTTAATTTTTTTTTTAAATGGTAAAATGTGTGAAAGCTTATTAATAATATATATTTTTTAATAATTGTTAACTACTAATGTCTAGGACTGTACATAGAACTGTAACATGGTTCCGCAGGTTTGCGTTAAATTATAATTGACAAATCTTTATAGGATTTTCATGGTAATTGCAATTAAAAAGTCAATTACCCTAACTCAATTACAATTGAATGACAATTAGCAAAGCAGCATATATTTTTAATTATAATAATTACTGCAATTAATGATCAATGACGCAATTATAGTTATTTTTCTACACCAGTTTCAACACTAAAAAAGCAAAATCAAAGCATTGTGAGGCTTTTACATCAAACTTGTCTGTGATCAGGCAGCATGTTTGATTCACCCCCACCTATATGTTAAAAATGAACTAAATAAATATATAAATATGTAATGTTGGAGAGCTAATGTGAAAAGGTGTAACTTTAAAACACATGCAGTGTAACAGATGGAAACATTTATAAATAAAATAGAATAGTGGTCACCATTCAAGGATTCATGCTCATGTGAATATGTATAGAATTAAATTACGTCCCTCTGTAAGCCCTTTTTATGAATATATGAATATAATTGGAAAGCACACATATATACAAGCAAGTGTCAAATGTATCACAGCAGCAGCAGAATATACATTTTCTTCACCAAAAACTAGAGTCAGATTTAGTGATTATTGTTTTAATATTTATGATCATATATTCACAGATATATGCATGGAATGCACACTTGTATATAGTTAATTACTTAGTTTCAATATTATATACTGGTTATATGAGTCTGAAGATGATTGTTTAGCATAGAAATTCTACATTTGAGATGTTTTGACACCATTATTTGGAGAATATTTTGCACAAAACAAATCACTTGTTTAATATAGTGATATGCATCTGTTTTATTCCAATAAACATCTATATATTAAGAGTAGGGGTGTCCTGATGCTATATCGATATCGGATATTGGTCCGATATCAGCCCGAAAACGAATATCGGATGTCGGATTCAAATTTCTGATATACATATATATTTTTTTGCACTTACATTTTTTATTTATTTTATTCAACTGTAGAACTTTCCACACTACAAAATAAGTAATTATATATATATTTTTATTAAAGAAAAGGAAAAAAAAAGGTAATAAAAGTATGTATGATTCATGCTATTATCGGATCAATATCAATATCGGCCGATACGCAAGGTTGCATTATCGTTATCATATCGGAAATGAAAAAGTTGTATCGGGACATCCCTAATTAAGAGTTTAGCATACAATATAACATGCATGAACACTTGATATATACAAACTGGTGAATACACATGTTTAAAAATATCACTGTTTATTTACACTGTGATGGCACAGTCAGTTACAACAAATGATACCTGAATTATTATTGTCAGGTATTTTGTGTCCGACTGCGAGAAAGGAACAGACTCACATTGTTTTTAGTGGTAATAGACCTGTGACCATAACAAAATGTTGTCCCACATGTTATTGCCAATAAAGTAACCAAATTAACCACTAATGTAATGAGAATGTCATAGTAGTGCAATTACTTCCTTTCAAATGATGAGTATATGCTACCTTTGTAATTGGAATGTCAAGAACTTTTGAAATATCCTTAATTAGTAAAACAAACCAATAACAAATAAACACTAAAAATAAAAAGGACTCTTAGTCTCTGGTAGTATAAATTGCACCTACAATAGACTCTGTCTCTGTTAAGAGAAAAACCTCCCACTCCACAATAAAACCACACACAACTACAAGTGACAATTTATTCAGGAGAGAGGGAAACCAGGTAATTTTTAAAGGGTTGTTGCAGCGCGACAGTCCATGTTGGAGGGATGCTCTGGGGGATTAGTCAGATTTATTAGGGCCTCCGATTTTCTGTAAATGTAGAAAAGGAACGGAAAAAAAAAACAGAATTCATGTTCTGAAATGGAAAAATCAATCTGACCTGTTTCTTTTTCTTCTCTCTCTCTTTATTTCAAATTGGGCCCAAACATGATACGGAAATGCCTCACATACATGTTTTGGGACAATGTCATGCATTTACAACGTATAGACTAGAGTAGGGCTGCTCGATTATTTTAGTCATAATTGAAATCACGAAACATCATAAAATATATTCTTTAAACATAAATAAAATCATTCAAACACTAAAATTAAGTATGTTCACTTTTGCACAAAATAAAACACTTCTTGCACGTGATGTGTCTTTGCTCTAGGTCTTCATCATCAAACCCAAAGTGTTCCTACAGAAGAGAATTTGCTACTTGTTTACCAAGTGTTTTTGCTGCGTTTCTCCTGTCATGTTTCAAGACCACTAGCAACAACTTTCCTCGTGTTGCCCTGCAGGCTAGCTTTGGCTTATAAAGGGGCGGGGTGGAGGGGAGGAGCTTGCATGTGCATAAATTAAACAAGTCAAAGCTAGTACTAATAACGTGTGTGCCAAGCTTTATTATTTGTAGATGTCCGAAATAGTGGGTTTGTTTTATTTAGTGAACAAAACATATGTAATCGTTGGGTGTAATGTGTAATTATGAAAATCGTAATCGAATTTTGATTAATTGAGCAGCCCTAGACTAGATTAGTCACCATGTTATCATGATTCATGATTAAAAATTAATGCAGAGAATGTTCTTTAATGTGTTTTGATGAACTATTCGACTCAGAAAAGGCACAGAAAAGGGCGACCGTGGCTCAGGTGGTAGAGGGTTGTCTTCTGATCGAGAGGTTGGGGGTTCGATCCCAGTACCTGACTCTGTGTCGAAGTGTCCTTGGGCAAGACACTGATCAGATCAGTGTAAAGTCTAGTCTATGGTATTGACTATGTGTTGACACCTGAGTGATGCTCTAACAGACTGACAGCCAGGCACACATGGAACACGCCTAAATGGTGAGAATGAAGGATTGAGACAGGTGAGGGTAGGAGGCCTGGCCTCAGGGAAAACAGTCAGTCATCCTTCAGATTAAGTAAAGACACAGAAACAAACAGTAAACACACCTGAACCAATGACAGTATCAGTAGTAACGGAGATGCAATATAAGACTTGTGTGACAATGTTTGCTGTGGCTAAACCATTTAAAAAAACTAGGTGGATCTCTATTGTGTCTACAGAATATGCCACTTGATATTTAGCCATAAAAATGAATAACTACATTGATACAATGATATGATAGCTGGCGTTGTTTACCATAGTTTTGAATGCTTCTATAGTTATAGTTTAGTCATATAATGAAAATACTTTGAAAATAGCATATTTGCTTCTGTTAATAAGTAAGTACTCGTGTAGTGTACGTTGTGTAGTATTATTCAGTTTAGTTTGACTATGATTTATCCATTTATGAAACCATTAAGTCTTTTTTACTACGTGATGAAATATACCATTAACACAGTCATTCACACAGGCTTTTTCCTACAGTGTGATTATAGCAAATAATTAATAAGATAAACATTAATCACACAGCATTTATTAATAATAGAAAGACGTGTTGAGACATATTATAGTGAACAAACCATCTGAGTTCAAAGATTCAGTCTTTCCGTGTGGTGTTTATAAATTCTCCGTGACCGTGTGTGGGCTCCCTGGAGTAAAATAAGATTATGTGAGTTAAATTGGACTGTGGGATTTGATTTGTTTTTTTACGTGCTTTGGCATATTGCCTGTTAACCCTCTTTTTGGCTGTGGGTTTGTCACATTCTACCTAATTTTCCAAAACACTGACTGGAGTGATACATGGTGATCACTGAGTATTTTTTTTTTTAATTTTTTCCACACATTGTGGACTCCTGATCTGGTCCTGGAATGAAGCATGATGCTTCCAGTCATCATTATTATAGCTGATTATGGCTGCACTCACTGACATGATGCGTTATCTTTCTTATCGTTCAACCATTTCCGTGTTTCCTGAGCAGAGCATAAAAAGAAACAGATCTCTATTTTAAACTTGTTAAAACCCTAATCTTAATCCCAAATCAGGAGAAATAACACTATCATTTTGTACATTTTTGTAAAGTGTTTGTTTTATGTGTCAGGCCAGATTTTGTACTCAATTTTAGCTGATTTGATCAGCTTGGATCAATACAGTAAGGACATGCCTTATCAATGTAGGCCAAGTTAGGGATCTCTGTTTATGGCTAATGTTATTTTGGGTAAAACCTTTTGTGGGGGTGGGTTTGTAAGATGACAGAAAGCTTTTTGTTTTGTGTTAATTTGGTTTTTATTCAAATGATGAAATAGGGCTGGGTGATTTTGCCTAAAAAAAAAATCTCTGATTTTTAAAAAAAAAATTCGAGTTTCGATTTGATTTTTTTAATGCACTTAAAAATGACTGCAGACATCAGATATATTGTCAAAAGTGCAACTTTATTGCTGTGATTGTCCTCACGAGTTAAAATGCATAGAACAATCCTAAAATAAAAAGTAAATTAGGCTCTGTCATTCAACAATTTCAAACTTTAACCCAGGTTTAAGCAAAAGTGCAACAGAAACTTCACAGTAGCTTCAATTTTCTGATTAAGAAATCAGATAACTACATATTTTATAACATATAACATTAAAAAATAATAAACTCTTCCCATAGCATCTCAGCATAGTGTGAATAAAAAATGAAACATGCCTGTGGTACATGTATAGCCTACTCAAAGGGTAAACACATGTAAACAAAGAGGGGGCTGGCTCACATCGGAACGCAAAATTGTCCAAAAAAACTGTGCTGGGGAAAAAATAAATAAATAATAAAATAATAATAATAACAAGACTCAGGTGTAGAGTCAAAAACAGAAGCGCTCTCACATCTACATTATAATCCACTACAAAGTACAATCAAATCATTAAAAACTAGAACCATCCCTGCTTTGAAAGTAATTTTCTATCAAATTGAATTATTAGATCTTTTTTAATTGACAAAGTTAGTGTTTTTGTCAAAACATACAATTTCAGAACGTTTGTTATAAGTGACCTAAACTCAAATGGTGGACCCACCCATAAACAATTGTAATAGATTATTATTAGTCTGATAATTAAAGTGTAACTAATCCCCCAGGTTTTTGCTGATCTGCCACTAGGGAGAAATTCAAAAAATGCCTTGATTATGGGCGTTGCTCCTAGAGTAGTTAAGACACGCCCAGTCACAGCAGCCTCGCCCCACAGCGCTTCACAGCTACACATGGAGCTGTCTATCAATGCTGACTGAGGGCTGCGATAGGAGGAAAGTAGTCCCTCCTCCCATCTTTTATAGAAGGGGCGGGGCCAACAGTGATGGTTTGTGACGTCGCTGATCTAATCTCGACCAATGGCAAAATTAAATTGCAATAGCTGGCGTTTAACCAATGGGGGGCAGTCACTGACATGCCCCCCTCTAAAAGAAAAAACTTAGACTAAAATGTGAAGAGTGGGACTTGGATTAATAAACTACATGACTTCATACCTAATCATATACTGTATGTATTCAGCAGAAAAAAGTGGTTTTAGGGTGTACTTACGTTAAACTAAAGAGACCAGTCTCATAGATTCACCGAGAATGGCCGTTGCTAAACTGGGAAGTTAGACTTTCTTGGTGGTGTTTCTTTCTTTTTTTTTTTTTTACACCCCTGCCCATCCCTTTGGTCAATTCGGAAATGTCCTTATGTGATATATAGAATATTTTAGTAGTAAAGTTGATTTACTGATGAGATGTTACTATTTCTATTCCCATCATTCAGCCATTTTTTATACACTCTTATTTGAATAAATTGGGTTAGCTAGAATTCTCCATTGCAGGGATAACAAACACAGAAATGCATCACATTCTTGTTATTTTTAGACTCCAATTAACTTAACTAGATTTTGTAATGTGAGATGAAAACAGAGTACTGAGTTGTATAGTTTAATTAATAACTTCTTTTCCTCAGAGTGGCTCTGTTTCCTAATTCGTTTTAATGCAATTGGTTTAAATTAACTCATCTTTATACACATAATCTAATAATTCAGATTAGTTTTATACCACAAGTTTAAAATTTGTATAAAGTTTAAAATATCTCTGCTTTGGGCTGATTCTAGAATAAATATATCTGTAACTTAAAGGTTTTTGGACACACTGAGCAGTTCTAATGCATGATAATAGTGAACAGCAGTCTTCATCTGACTTGTCTTGTCTATTTTGTATTTTCCTCTTGAATAATACATGAATGCCATATGTTAGATGTTTGCAGGTATGTGCACGTTGAAGACGATGGGATAGACTGAGATAATTGCTCATTAGGTTTTTATTTTCACATTCAAGGAGCCGCTCAATACAACCGCTTTACATCAGTGTGACTAATGACAGACTCAGTGAATTGCAACTGGGATATTTAGATAGTGTTTTTTTTTTCAAGTTAGCATTACTATTATGAAGATTAGCAACAAGATAATGGTTACTTAAAGCTGATATCCGAAGTTTCTGAGAAATCTATGTTTAAGTATGATTCTTTTGAAATCTGCACTAGTCTTTTGCTATGGTCTACTGCCGGTGGTCATTCATATACATTAATGTATATAAGTCTCTCCTTCGTTATATAAACCTCTATACAAATGGAAATGATCGCCGAGTGCGCCCAGACTTCCTGTTTTTGGGACTGTCAGTCAAAGTGAATGCAGAACTGTGCACGCAAACAAGGCCGCGCGTCACAACAGCAAACAGGTAAATATGATTTTGGCTCTTACCTGACCCGTAGACCTATATCAATGTGACCCAATGCGACCTTGTTATGATGCGCGTGCAGAAAAGTAGAGGCGTGGCTTCTGGTAGATCGCAGAGGCAGAGGGAGGAAGTGGAGCTGTTTAGGGCGGTACATCGAGATGTTTCTCAGAAACTTCGAACAGCAGCTTCAATAAGACTGTGACAGAAAACAAATTATATGATGATAATTGTCCTCTTTACACAATAGGCTGGTGCTGCTAAATATTATTCGTTTTAAAATAACTTATTTATAAATTTCTCCCCCTTTTCTGAATTTGTTGTCTTAGGTTGACACGACACAGAGTGTAATCTTTACGGGACAATTAAAGTAATTTGCTCTATATAAATAGAGTTGAATTGAATTGAATTATGCATGTTTTTCTTGAAAACAAATTAAATACATATTATTTATATTGCATAATTGTGAGTGAAAGTCACCAGCCCTCGATTAGGAAGGGTGAGCTAAACTTTATTAGGGAAAAGTTGTAAAAAGAGAGGGCTGTACAGGGCATAATATAGAAGACAGGACAATTTATTTAAGAATATTAAATAGAAGGCCCTGAATTTAGAATTAGATTCTCTGCTTGATGATGCTATACAATAATATTGTGGATTCCAGCCCTGGTTGCTGCCGTCTTTCTATTGAAACTTTGCATAACAACTTCTAAAGGATAAGGGTTATTGGAAGAAAGATTGACCAGTAAATATTTATCTTGGTTAATCAGTTCTTCCTTTTCAATTTTTATTTTTGCTGTCATTGTAAGGCAACGATTTATCTTGAATTACATGTAAAGATCCAATGAACACATCTCTGCTTCAGAACTTGTGCATTCGTTGATATCCAACCTTAAAAACATTTATATAAAATATCATTGGAATTTACTTATTTGTATCCAGGCATGCAATAGACAGCCTTCATGTTCAAATACCAACCTTTGTCTGTTTACTTCTTGTATGTTTATGTGTTTTACGTGTAATTTATTGGAGTACACAGATGTTTACATCTCTTCTCTGGTAAACTGCGATAGTTCTGCTGCTTCTATAGCGACACTGTGTGTGTCTCAATATTTACTAAACCAGGTGTTTCAAGGTCCATGTGAACAACCAGTGCCGTTTGCTCACTGAATTTGTATCTTTCAACATTTACTCTGTTGCTAATGTCAGTCCTTGCTTATGCTATCCATTGTGTTGTGTTGAGAGAGGCTCAGAGGGATTGTGTGTCCTGCCTTAACAGGACAATTAGTATCACCTGTGGCAGTATACTCAGCTGGTGCAATCAGCGGTTAAGAGACTTCATAAGCAGGTAGAGCAACTTCAGTCAGGCTTTCACCACAGAGGGTCAGCACCTAGAGTTGGTGTGGGGTTGTTTGTATTTAAATGTGCCAGTACAGAGCCTGTCGGAAGTATGGTTTCATATATCAATTATGGCCAAATGAGTATGTGTTTGAAGGTTGGATGTACATATTCTATACTCTGTAGCGTTATAAAGGGGTATATGTGCGGGTGTAAAGTAAAATAGCGTGTTCGATTTCCCTGGTTTAATTCTATGGGACATATGCGTTATAAATTGATAATTTGCGCCAATGCTGCGGTTTAGGTAGAATCTGATAAAAGACATACATTTATACAAATAAAACTACTTAGCATTTAACATTTCTTAGTGCAGGGGTGCTTATCATCCAGTGGTGCTTATCATCCAAGGTTAGTAATGAATATACGAACAGATGTAAGTTAGCGAGCAGACTGAGAATAACTTAATCTATAAATCATGTGTGTGGCTCACACTTCCAGAGAAAACATGGTGTGAGTGTGTGACTCGCTACTCCTTCATGGGCTCACACACACACACACACACACACGCACATGTAGGCACTCAGTAACTCACATCAGGTTGAAATGCGTGTGTCTCACACCCAACGCATGAAACTTGAGAGCTTTGTTAGTATATCAGTGTGAGTGCGGCTGCTCAGAAAAATAAAATAAACATTTTGAAATGTAATCACAAAATAAGGAACAGTCAAAGTATGTTTACTCAAGAGAAGTCTACAGGAGCTCAAAACTTGTGAAAGAGCCTTAAACAATAACTTTATGACCTTGTATCTATTTCTTTAATGTTACTGCCTAAACCCCACTCACCTTAGTTAAAAAATCAACACAATTCTCACAGATATGGCTTGTCAATGCAGACAAACTCAATTTGATTCCAGGCAGTGGACCAAGATGTTTTCTATTTTTTTGCCCCATCTCTATTCAAGATTTTTCAAAATTACTCATTATGGGACACTCAAATGAATGAGGCTAATAAACAGCAGTTCTGAAGAGCTTCTAAATGTTTAATGCATGTCGGTAAATTAATTGGCAGTCGACTATTTCAGGGCACCAGAAATATTTACCTGCCTACTAAATATTAGTTTGTGTGTAGCCTAAATGTACTATGTAGATTGAAAAATACATTTTAGAAGATTGCTTTTGGTTATTTTTTTCGTTTACTGATTTCCGTTGTGTGGGATGTAACGACAGTGACGTTTTAAGATGGTGACATTACGGAACCGTCAAATGACTTGGGAGCTATGATTCCAATAAAAAGTTACACCTACATTTTCAGTAAATGCCATCATGAATGTTCTCTAAGGTCAGATTAGTTTTGATGCTTAATGTCATGGATTAAGAAGAGAACGTGTTGGAACCTTCCTCTTTTTCAGCTTTTCCACATCAGATGCAAAGTTGCAAAAACCATATACATCAATAATGCACTTTATTTCCTATTTTTAATCATGGGGAGGGAGGAGTAAACAGAAAACTAATGATAACATGATGTATTCTGCCTGTTTCCAGTTAATCATTTTCATAGACGTGTCTCCCTCCTGAACTTTTTCCACTTCGTGTCCTTTTTTTTCTTTCCTAAATCCCAGACTCTCCAATGTAAGATTCATGGATGATTGCAATGTGTTGGCAGACTTGACGAACCAGAGCTAACCTTGTGACAAAGCTGAACTCTAACTGTTTCTATGCAGTCTGTGCAGGTTGTATCAGGCTCTATTTAGCCCGTACTACTTCTCTTACCTCTTCATCATTGCAGGGCTTGTCTTGTGTTTCAGCTGGACTTGAACGGACTTCTTTGTTTGAATGAAAGCATGTGATTCCAGATAAGAGTCACTCCCCCTCCAGGGGTGAACGTGCCTGCCTGTGCGTATAGCTGGACCTCAGTTCCAGCTGATTACACCATGAGTTATGACAGCAAGGGTTGTGGCTGTAGTTGGCACCAGACAGGGCAACTCAGCCTGGAGCCACGCTTCTCAGCATCAGCAATTTATCCAGGATAAATCTTTTCTTTACTTTGTCTTTGCCAAGCTTTTTAACCCTCACATTTAGTTTGTCAACTAAAGTGCGATCTGAGAACTCAATTGTGTGATTTAAATTTTGATGTGTAAAAGCTGCCTGAACAATGTAAACAAGACTATGCAGTTTTTTGTCCTGACAGTGAGTTATAGACACATAAACTTGACTTGGCTGGAATGTAGAACTGAACAAACCTAGCATCATCAAAACAAAGCATCTAAGGACCTTTAATGAACTTTTTATAATATTGCTTGGATTTGGTAATACTGAGACGAGGGATGTGCGATCTAATTATGATACATAAACATCAATTCAGCCTAATCTTTTTACCTATAATTACCACAATAATGACAAAGGCTACTAAACTACATTAAAGTACAAGTAGTACACCTGTACTGATAGAATATAATCCTTTTATTGTCATTGCACAACAAAATTGCACATGCCCCTCCCAATAATATTTTGCTACACTTCAAAGATTCAAGCTAATCAGACACAATCATCATAAAAACAACATAAGGTACGCAAAAAGTCTGTTGGGTTAAGAAGTTAATCAGTATGAACTGATAATACTGATAAAATGTAGTTAGTGACAGTTTGAGCATTTTCAGACTGTCTTCATATTCTGGTTTGAGGGAGTTGAACAAATTAGTGGTGTTACTGTCCTCTTGTAGGCACTATTTGTTTGCAAACCTTGCATATTGTAAATTGCTGCTCTGCGTCAGACTTTTTAAAACCAAATCAGTTCCAGATAATGGAGTTGGAGCTTCGTCTATTGTTAATATTCCACACATTTGACTCGTGCCGTGCAGTGCACTTACCTACGTAATTTGAGTGTCGCACACTTACATACGTCGTCATTGGGAATTTATCGTTTTTATTGTGGGAATGTTTTTGACGATATATGCAGTATATGGTAAATGATAACTTATCACACATTCTTAACTGAGACTTCTATCATACTATAATCAATGAGATAAGTCATCTTAGGGGAGGAGCTTCTGTGATTTTTGAAAAATACAAACAGAAATTGTGAAAAAACATTACGGGACATTTTTTAAAACGTTACAGAAATTCTTTATACAACATAAAACTCTTATGATCTCTGTTTTTCCCCTTTGGTTTTGTTTTTTAACTAGTCATTTTCATTCCAAACTATTTTCTTTAGCCTTGTGAAGGCCCTACTGCCTGGTTGTAATGTTTTTTTTCTTTCTATGATGACAGGGAAAACTGTCTTACGATCTTTAAAGTTTTTTTATTATTGTTCCCTGGTAAAGTGGTAATGCACCCAGAGGGCAACCATACCCTGCCTTCAAGAAGTCCAAACTGCCTTTAAAAAATAAAATAAAAAAAAAGTTAAAGACTTTTTTACAACCACTTTATACAGAACATTCCACACAAGTGAAATATTTCTTACTTACAGACTTAGATTTTATGGCTGTTGCAGGTTTTCTAATATGACACTTTGTAATCTGGCGTTTCTACAATGTTTGTACAATTTTTCGTCCTTGAGAATGAAGTTATGTTGCCTTTTTTTAAATCCCACATGAGGCAAAAGAATCCACCCTTTTTCTAAACCTTTTAAAACAATGATTTTTAATGATATTGAATCCAATGCTCTGTTTTTGAGCTCAACATTTATAAATCTTTGTTTTAATTCGTATTGCTGGCACTGAGAAGAATGCAGACCTGTTCTGTGTATGTCATATCGTGCTTTGAAGACATTGTGTCTGAGCTTTTGTCACATACACATACACAGTGCACAGTACACTGTATTATTCAAAGGTGTAGGGAGAATACATTCATCTTTTGCTGCATAGTGATTGTGCTTATAATTCTGCTTACTAATGGGAATCCGGCTTATGTGCTGCCGTATGGACTAACCTTAGGCTTTTTTAGTCTGTGTGAAATATGTGCAGAGCCTCATCTGGTTTCTGTTGTGTAATGAAGATTTGAGGGTCATTCTTCAACGCTAGCTTGGCCTCAGATTGTGGAGTACTCCTGTCATAAATGCAATAGAAAGTGAAGTGTGTATTGAATGGGGTGGGGAGGGGAGTTTGGGGTGTGAGCGTTGGTCCGTAGATGTGTGTTACCATCGTTTCCAGCTTTGTGACAAGATTAGTACTATAGAAATTAGTCCAATGACTGTTCAAATAAAGAGCCTGAATGTCTTTTTAGTACGAACTCTAACCTGTCTTTTGTTGTTTAAGGAATGACACGTTTTCTTTTATCCCTTCACTTGAATAATGCATGATTTCATTTGCAGCTTGGCATTCCTCACATTCCTCTGCACTTATTCCCTGTAGCCCATTTCCAACCTTGGTGTGTTTATATTGTGAAGCAGAGGGCTGAATAATGGCTTTGGACTCTGCAGCACCAGGGACAGGAAGAGTGTACTGGACTGGATGCACATTCAGAAATCTTCACAGAGCTATTAAACTTACACAGTGGGAATCAGCAAATCAACTTATGACTGACGGAGGAGTGGCTCAGTGACAGATGAGCGTGTATTCCACACTTAAAATCAAAAATCTGTGCAAAGAGGTTAAGAACACAACAGCACAGATGAATGAATGTGGGTTTGTGACCATATATGTTAAAAACGAGGAGTGTTTATGACTTAATGTGGCCTATATATGTACAAAAATCACCTGGTAATATTAAACCTCAGACATCGAGCTAAGTTGTAGTCTTTGAGTCCCCTATGAATTAACTGTTTTTAGCTTCATTATGATTGGACCATGATGCCTTCCATTGGATGCTTTTACACAGTTCTATAACTTATTAATCTGTAGCAAAAATACAGGAGCAAGTAACTAAGTGTACCTTTGTATTTTTTTGTACTTACCCAAATGAACTTTTTGTTCAGTCAGAGGAAAAGCAGCCTACAATATGTTTATATTATAAATAGATAAGGTTATTATACCACCTGTTGTTAAAACATGAAAGTTTCCAATTCAGCTGTAGATAGTGGATTCAAGAATCAGATAGTGGGATTATGTAGGCTGGGACTAATATATTAAATTGAGACTCTGCTCTTAACGTCTGACTGTGCGACAGCTTGAGAACATAACACCTGGGTATCTCTTATTATCTCACATGTTCACGAGATAATTCAAGGTTTGCATGCTTGTTCAGCAGCCGGCACTTTTTGAGCCGCAGAGTCCACTCACTGGAAATGAATCCAGATGGCTCTGCATGTTTGTGGTGCAGCACCAGAATCTGTTTAGCTTTTCCCATCCACAACAGACAGACAATGTCTGAGTTTTTTCCGACTAGGAAAATACATTTTTCGCAATAACTTCATTGTAGTAGTATACAAACATCTTTCAACTTTTATTGCATGCTAAAACTTCAAATCTTTGATCTTTGCTGTGGGTGAGCAAAAGAGAGGAACTTATCCGTACTTTACTGAGAAGCATTCAGGGGAAGTTAGCAGAGATCTGCCTCTCATCACAAAGGCATTTCCGCCTCCACAACTTCCTGCTAAGAAACACCTAAAATCAGAACAGAAGGTCGGCCTACACTCTGGGCTTATTTGGAGCCAGTGCTGTAGACATTCCAGATGTATTCATGTCAGCTGGGAGGACCGTTGTCTTTGACCTTGTACTGTAAACACTGTAAATTTGTGTTATGAGTTTGTCACACCACAGAAACATGTCATTGACCACTGAGGCAAATTTGAAAAAAAAAATCGTTAAGTATATAAAATTAATTCTCAAAATCATGAAAAAACAAGTACTTCTCTGCTCGG
The DNA here is from genome assembly GCF_900634775.1 of Gouania willdenowi. Taxonomy (NCBI): domain Eukaryota; kingdom Metazoa; phylum Chordata; class Actinopteri; order Blenniiformes; family Gobiesocidae; genus Gouania; species Gouania willdenowi. The sequence continues at coordinate 19,935,120 of NC_041064.1, forward strand.
AAACGCTGCGGGCGTGTCAGTTCGAGGTGCTGGTACCAGGCCCACGTTTGGGAAAGGGCACCGCCTCCTTTGTTTAAGTCCGAATATGTGTATATCTCCCGGGTAGAGGCAGAACTGGGCCTGCTCGAGTTGAAACCCACAATCACGGTGCAAAAAAGTGCTTATTTCATGGGAAATGTGGCATCAGCGGAATTGCGCCGAATTGTACCCGCTGGAGGCCGCGGAAGTTAGGTGTGCTTCAGCAGCAGTGTCAGGTTTAGGCTAATGATGGCTCTGTTCCATACCACGGCCATGATTTCTGACCCACCCAATAAATCCTGAACACAGAAATTTCAAACACAGTTTGTGAAGCCTTGCTCCACAAATAAATTCTAAATGGTTGAATGGCTTTTTACATGTTTTAAGGAATACATTTATGACCTATTTATTGTGTTTAGAAGAAAATGGCTGAATTTACTTTACATGGTCTTTAATGTATATTTACCAGTGGCTAGACTGATACCAGTGTTCTAGTCAAGTCACCATAGCTCGACTCCGAATCAAGTATGGAGTCTAAAATTCCAATGTCAGATGTAGTGTGAACTCAACTAGGTCACAGACATTAGGTCGTCATCTCATAAAATAAGATTAGTATCACCTAAAGTATCACTGCTGTTTGCCTGCTTTACTTTATATTGTATGATAGCTTCCTATGTTTTCTTGTCACATCAGTTAGAAGAGCCACTTATTTCATTTTAATTATTTGAAGAAGATAACTGACTGTGGCAAACATTGAAAGAAAAATATTGACAAAAGAAGCTTTAGTTTAGATGCAATTGCTTGACAAGTGATGGGGCGTTTTCACTCTTCCCTGCTTGTTCCAACACCGAGAGTGTTTTCTCCAAAGATTCATTTGTTTGGACATATGTGAACACAGCAGTTGTTCTCAGTAGCGGAGTAACAAGTGGCCCGTGATCGCCTAAAGGTGCGTTCACACCGAACACGACTTTGGCGACTATAGTTGCTCAAATCACCCGTGATGAGTCGCCTGAACAAAGTCACGCTTTTTGCTTGCTTCGTCACTTTCTCGCTTCATCGCTCCAGCGATGTGACAACTGGGGAATGCTATGTGTCTGCAGAGTCACTCGAAAAAAGTTTGAGCGCATGAGTCACATTGCTTGACGTCGCATCATTTACATTGGCGACTAGATTACATTCAAAATCAGAGTCACTGAAGTCACATTTGGTGTGAGCGCACTTTGAGAAGTTGTCTGGACTTGCTTCCATTCAACAGCTGTAGCGGTTTGTTTGCAGTGAGAACATAATCAATACATCAACCGAGTCATAACTGTGGTTCATCCGCCAATAAAGAGGCACAATGATACACCCGGCTACCAACCGTCAAACGAAGCAGAAGGTCAGATGCCTCATCAAAATCTGGGCAGATTAGAAGTTTACAGATGACCTTAACTGATGCACCGTCTTGTGGGGCCTTGTGAGTATGTGATGTGCAAAAAGCCAATCTTCATCAGAGATTACTTGTAGCGGGTTGTCTTCTCATTAGATGGAGTAAAATATTATTTTCATATCTGCAGTCTGGATTCCTGGTAGAACTGGATATTTTCTATTCTTTTCTATTTTGTAAGCATAGAAAAACACAAAAACAAACCACACACGCTGTTGTGCTCCACGGTTGATGTTTTACCCGTCGTTCTGACCAATGAAAGAACAGCTGCTACATGCATGGCGTTTGTTTACAACTTTGTAGGACTACAGGCTGTAGCCTTGTTAACACAAACGACACAAATAAAATATGCAACAATCTGTAGCCACAAGTGTGAATACTAGAGAATGCTTGGCACATGAAACAAATACTGTCAGACCACCCAATGCTAAATATTCCAAAGCCATTTACATTACATTTAAGTTATTTTTACCAGTGTTTATCTGTTAAAGGTATTTAAACTTTAATTACTTGTGTTTAGTCACAGTGTCACATCCCAGAACATTTTAAAGAAGCATAGGGCAGGATCTAGAAATCAGACTTCACAGTGACACTACGGTGGTTAGTGTAACTGCAGCATCAGCCAAGCCACTGCGAGAACACTTGTCAAATGTTTGTTCATCACCGGAGCACATCTGATGAGATACTTTGGATAGAGGATGGACACCAGATTGGCACCGGACAGGACCCGATGGGTCGGGTTTGGACAGATATTTAGAACTGGTGGTCGGATCTGCGGGACAAGGAGAGTGGAGAAGAGGACAATTTTAAAAGAATTCACCGTTGAAACATTCCTTTTACTGCACAATAACATGGATTATCTTCATTGTTGATACATGGATTATGTAAATGGATCCGATGGATCTCTTGCACGTCTCTTGTTTGTGTTTTGCTTTTGCTTGTTACCCGTGCGCTGATCTGATGACATTAACAGTTGTTTGTTAATAAAATCGGTGCTCACTACTAAAACAAACATACATGTCATTTCTTTTATTTAAAAAAAAATGAGGTTTTCACTGTCTGGTCAGACTCGGACGAGAAAATGTGGCCCTATCCACACTCTAACTGTGGCACGGTTAGTTATTTACTTGTTGTACTCATGTGACTGTTTACTGCAAGACCTGTGCACATGCCTCTGCATGCATCTGTGGAACCAAACAGTAGTTTAGTCCACTTTGTCTTCTTCTCATTCTTTTTTATTTCCAGGTTATTGGGACGTCTCTCCAAGCCATGGAGAACGTGCACCAGCAATATTTGACATCACCATCAGCGAAACTGTACTGCTGTTCGTACCCGTAACAGCAGTACAAAATGTATCACACAATCTTTTCAAGGCAATAGGTAGAATGTGTGGACTCGTTGTTTTTTGGTTTAGAGCGCTTCATCACCCATTAGCATTAAAAAATCTTAAAATAAATGTTTATTTTTTTTCTCAAATCCTGCCCTATGCTCCTTTAAGAAAGGCTGACAGTTTTAACTGTTATCTTTAATCATATAAAACCCATATACACCCTTTTTTAATGGTTTATTACAGCTGTAATTTAAAGCAATGTGTTGGTTATTTTCTTTCTTTTAAGATTTATTTTAGTTATAGTTTTCAGGTTTGTCACATATATAAGTGTATTCGAAACAAATGAAAAATCTTTGACCTCCCTGTTAGGACACGGCTTATAAAATGGATGAGTGAACATTATTGAACCAAAGACTAGAAATCACGTTGGACTTCTTTAGGGGAACGGGGGCACCTGCTGTGGGCGCTCAGCTGTTCAGAGTAACTCTGCCTTTTCTTCCTGAATCTATAATAAAAAAAAAAAAAACTTTTGGCACTAGCTCTCTCTCCTCGGAGACATTGACCCTGCAGGAAGTGAAACGCTGAATAATGGGAGTGGCATGGATGACAGCTTTGTACAAAACTTCCTCTGTGGGAGCAGGAAAGGCAGGGTGACTTGATTATTCTTTTGGATAAAAAAGGGCTGGCGATGTTCTCCCACGGCTGCTTCAGTGAAGTCAAGTGTGGAAATGTACTTACAGTGCCTCAGCGGGGTCAAAATACCATGGCTCCTGTTGCCAATGACCACTTTACTCACTTGACAAGAAATGAGAGCCGAGGCTGGAAAGTGACAGACATGATTACACTTCTATATTCATTGCTTCGTTTTGCATAGGGGATCCTATTAGTTTGAGGGAACCGTTAGGTCCTTAGAAGTCACAGAATGAATTTTGCCTTATTTATTTTATTGGATGATTTTGACTTCACACATTAAATATCTTATTTACCACTGTAAGCCACTACTTTTTTCCCACGCTTTGAATGCTGCGGCTTAAACAATGTGGATGTTTTCCCGGTGTTAAAATGTCATGCCGCCAAAAGATTTAGCTCCGTCACATTAGACCAGGTGGACCAATGAAACTGTTTACAGTAAATTGAGCGCGCTCCCACTGAATTATTCTGATCAGTCATTTTGTCATGTACACACCCTCATCAATGCAAAGGCACAGAGAAATGCATACGATGCAGCTTTGAAGTTGTCACACAGAGAAAGAGAGAGAGACAGCGTTGCAGCAGCCTGGATGAAGTAAAATTGTCCAGTTTGTAATAAAAGGCAACAATAAACAGCGCAAAGTTCATTGCGTGGTTTGTTCAGGAGTGTTCAGTGCTCTGGAATCTGGGGCTGATGGAGAATCTTATGTAAGGAGAACAAACGTAGGGTTAGGGTAGACAAAGCGGAGATCAGAACAGCCTGGTTACAGTAAAAATCAGCCACTTGGTAATAGAAAGAACCAGGCATTAAACAGCATAAAATTGTTTAATGCCTACATTTAGTTTGTTTGGAAGCGATCACGTCCGAATTATGACTCAGAGTCCGGACTCGGCTCGACTGCTTCATGATAGTTCACGGTAACATGAACAGACAAAGCAGTCTATCAGTCTGGTTCCAGTAAAAAGTTACCATAAAAAGCGGTAAATGGACTGATATGCAGATGTGGGACAGTGAGGAGTGACTTCATGTGGAGAAGGACACTTATCAGTTGAAACATGGAAAATCTCCGTTAAAGCAAACGGGAGTACAGGAGCCCGCTTACCTGCCTGTTCTGATTGGCCGTCTGAAGGTCACAGCCGATGCATGGATTTTTCTTGGAAAATTGCTAAACTTTAGGAATGAGGCCAATACAGCGGTGCACTTCATAGCCCGTAAATAATGGTAAGACCAAAGTGCTATACAATAAAACATAAAATATATACAAGAAATACAACATTGAACATTAAAAGACCATATTTGTTAAAAATGACACTCGTGTTAAAAGCCACAGCAAACAAATGTTTTTAAGAGATTTAAAAATGGTAACAGAAGAATATACTGTATATATATATATATATATATTTTTTTTTTTTTTAAAGGTTGCTCATTTCATAGTCTTGGAGCTGCCACAGAAAAGGCCCAATCCCCTCTGAACCTCCTTTTTGTCCTTGGCACAGCCAAGAGCAGCTGGTCGGCTGAGTGTAGGGCCCTAGATGAAGTTTACAGCTGAAGAAGTTCAGGCAGGTAGGATGGACTGAGGCCATTTAGACATTTGAAAGTCAATAAAATATTTTTTAAATCAACCCTTTGGAGAACAGGGAGCCAGTGGCACAGGACAGAGCAGGAATAATTGGGTTTCAGGAGCATGTAAATCTGACAATGATCAGCATAACATTGAAACGAGATGCCATATTTCCTCATTATAGACCCCAGAGTTAGTGGGTACAGTGCAAAAATAAGGGGACCAACAATAGACCCTTGAGGAGCACCGCAAGACAGATGCACAGAAGGAGATGTAAAACAGTCAATTTTCACATTAAAAGTTCTGTCACGCAAACATGAACAAAACCAGTTAAGAACTGCCCCATTAATCCCAACCCAATGCTCTAGTCGGGAGAGGAGAATGCGATGGTCCACCAAAGCAGCAGTGAGATCTAAAAGCAAAAAGATCACTATGTTCCCTGAATCCATTTCCAGAAAGATATCATTAAAAACCTTCAACAGTACAGTTTCTGTACTGTGAAGTTGAACCTGATTGCAAATAACGTTTGAGGATTTTCAGAGAGGAAATCATTTATTTGATAAAAAAAATTTTCAATAAAACTTTAGACAAGAATGGGAGCTTAGAGATGGGTCTAAAGTTAGAGTAGACTGAGGGATCAAGGCCAAGTTTCTTAATAAGTGGGTTTACTACGGCATGTTTAAAAGCAATAGTGACAACACTAGAAGTCAGGCTGCTATTTATGATAGCAAGAACTGATGGTCTGATCGTGGGAAAGATTTCTTTAAAAAGGCGTGGTGGAATATCATCAGTGGGGGAGCCTGAAGGTTTCATATGATTTCCTTTCATTCCTGTAAGGATGTCAGCTCAAACTGATTAAAGGCTGCTGAGCAGGGGACAAAGATTGAAGGGTCATGATCAGGAGGTGAATAATGTGTTGCAGAGCTCAGTGGAGGCATCCAAGCTGATTGGGTGAGGTCCATCAATGAGAGGATTAATTGTTTTAGAAAGTGTTTGGGGTTTGTGACGATTGTTATAATCTGGGAAAAATATCTCGAGTGACACCTTCAGATTGTCCTTCTACCACTTTTGCTCTGCTCACCTGAACTGACGTCTGACGGTGTGGGTAACATCATTATACCAAAGCTGAGGTTTAGTGGTGCTGCAAAGTCCAGGGTCTTTAGATATTCAACTTGGAAGTGTGAGAGCAGCTGCTCTGTATCTAAGCTCACAGATATCTCGGAGTCACCAGAGCTCTCCGTGAAGGCAGAAGTAAATGTTGCGGTGGAGGAGTTAACCACACTGGAGAGCATGGCTGGAGCTCGAGCTTTAAACCTACCATGGCAACCAAGCAGGAGATCGCAGGATCACAAAGTCATTAGGATATGCGGTTGATCAATCCGAGATCCGATGAGAGCGCGAGGGAAGCCTTGAGTTTTACCAGCCGGCCGTCTCGTTTGCTTCGGCGTCCGGGCAGGTGAGAATGTGGCACGGAGCAGGTAAGGTGGCACATCAGCAAGAGTTGAAAGGAGCACTTTTTTTTTTTTTTTTTTTTGTTGCTTTTTTGGCCTAAATTCGAAACTATCTGACAGTCATACACCAATAGGGAGTCGATGTCATTAATAAGAAGCGTCAAAAACATTAAAATCACAAACACAGCGGACAGAGGTAGACGGCAGGCCACGTACACAACTTGAGGTGTCAAGGTGTTGCACCTTCTGCCCTACAGCGTAGACCCTGGGTTATGGGTTGGATTCTGGGGTGAAGACCTAAGACCTTTTTGTGTGTAGCATACTTGCTCTTCCTGTGCTTGTGTGGGTTTTATCGAGGTACTTCAGATTGTTTCTGTCCAAAAACATGTACGGTATGTTTGGTTTGATTGATAAATAACCTGTGGACGACAACCCTAGACTTCCTGGGTTGCTGCTGTCTAGCACGTTTCTGTTCCCTTGTTGCTCCCTGCTCATTAACCTTACTGCAGTGAGTGTTTATTTATCAGGCCTGCTGCAGAGCTGATCAATAGCAAATCATTGGTAGGGAAACCTCTAAAACTTTGCTGCCGTGCAGGCCTGATATTGACAACCGCAGCTTTAGAACCAATTTATCGCTGTATAAATCGCACCCTCAATTGTAAAGGAAAGAAGTTGTCTTATATTGTAATGTTTGCTGAGCTCTTTGTACTTTATACAATAGAATCATGAGCATGAAAAGCTTCTAGCTTTTTCGTAGAGCATAATAACCCATGTTAACACAATATTCATTGTACTTTTTTCTGCAGTTTTCCAAAAGTTTCCATATTAATCAAATTACAGTTTGGAGGACAAAAAAACTCTCATCAGGAAATATTCATTGAATGTCATGGGAAATTTTACAGTTATTAAAAACAGTAACTCTGGAGTTTTTTTTTTTTTTTAGCTAGACATTCTTTCTTGACACAATCTGATAATCAAGCCATCTTTGCCATAGACATTTATAGAAGCTGACATGTTTCTCCTCCACAGGGAGTTATTGACATATCGCAAGCTTGTTATGGACCATTATGGCCTCTCAGAATGTACTATTACCAGACAACGTGGGGATTTACATGATGAAGCCTTTATTTGTGCTTTCTCAACTTTGTATGCCAGAAGGCCTCCACCTACTCTTGTTTTTCGATGTTGAGTTTAAAAATGCAAGGCTAAGTTTTGGTTGTTGCTTTTTCTGACGACTACCCAGAGATTACATCTGACCTCAGCTTACACCCACACACCCCTCATCTCGTCTTGTTTCAGAGAGATGAGTTCCAGACGTCGTGCTGTTGTTCACCGCATGTTAACTAAGATCACGCACACCATTGAAGTAACATAGATTTTGTTGCAAAAATGTGTCATTTTGGACACACAAACATAGTGGAATAAATGTGCTTTAAAAAAAAAAAAACAGTTTGCAATTTTTTTCTATATTTATGGAACATTATTTCTCAAAAGCCTAAATGTCTTATTGTTAGATGTTAAACGCGCAAACACACATTTGTATCAGAAACATTAAATGTAAATTGAAAAAAGAAAAGGAAATTAAGTGACGGCACTCACCAAATAACGGCAAACAAGTGGGTTAAAAGCTGTTTTTCTTTACTGCCGTCAGACCTTTATCAGAAGGTTTAACATCTTAAAGCATAAAGCTAAATTATGTACTATCGGAGAGTTTGCTCTGTGCTTTGGAAAAATAAAGAGGCTTGTGCACAGGACCCAAAAAGGCCCTGCTGCATTGCTCATGTACAAATGTATCGTGTTTTGTAAATGTTTACTATAAATTCTTTGAAACCAGCGACAATGCAGGCAGCCTGCTGCTTTAAAAATGTGCTCTCCTGGAATGATAAATAAGTAATACACCAGTGCCATTCTCTTTGGGTTGAAAGTGATAAAGAATATTTAAAACGTAATCTACTGTTGTCTTTATTCACATTTGTTTCCAGTTAAGTAATCCGGTATACACACAAACCATAAAAAATACTTTTTAAAGAATATTGTAGTTAAATACAAATGCAGACAAGAATATTATTCATTTATTATTACTCATGTGGCACAGAATACTTGGTTAATTAAATTAGAGCAATTCAATTTGGTTGTAAGTTTATTACTGATAGCGATGCAATTTGTATCGGTTTCTTTGCTGCTTTTGCTACCAACATTCTGTTTGTGACTGTGTGAAAACCAGCCATTTGGTGTTTTAAAAGTATGATACTGCACACTAATTCCTCTCAAACCCTAAACATATGGAAGTAGGAACGCGACAACTTGTTTTCGAGCGGAAAAAAGACAAAAGTGGAACTTAAAGCACAAAAGTTGTCCTTTTAACCACTTTACTCACTGTACAGTGACATTGTTTTGATTTGAACAAATAGGCTCAGAAAAGATGTGAACAAATATTGTTTTCTGCTTATCGTCGTTCACTGCAGTAAAATAGCTTTATCAAATTTTTAAAGGTCTAAGACTGATGCTTAAAAAAATTTAACTAATGAAAAATGTTTTGTACTGACATGTTTTATTTTCATAATTTTAAATGTAGTTTTTATAATTTTATAAATAATTTACCCGATATAAAAAATACATCACAGTAAGACTTTTTCTTTGATTAAACATGATTCTTAACACTGCTTTAGACTGGTGACCCTTCTGGGGTGTAACTTAACCACCATGCGTTACCAAAAATAGGTCCTTATTCTCTATCATTTAAAGTAAACTGTAAAGAACAGAAATAGAAAAAGATGATGACCTTGAAATAAAATGTTTGTCATGGAGAGCTGTGGGAGTCTTTATTGTAACAGATTCACTTGTGAAAATGTTGCTGTCAAAGTGTGTCATTGGGAAGCTACAATATCCGAAGCCTCTCCCTCCTGTATTGTGCATTCCATGCGCTGACATTGTTATGAATTATAGATCAAAGTAAAAGGCGTGTTCCTCTGACCCACATTTGCCTTTTGCAGTTTGCCATCTTCTTTTCATTGTTTGTTTTGGGTTATGTATATATTTTTATTCTTACCTTAGTGGCATACACCATGATTGTTTGGGTCAAACATGTCATGTTGTGTCATCAAAGTGTTCAGGATACAAAAGAAAAGCCCAAATGTCAGGTCAGATTGTGTTTATGGAGGATGGGAGGATTGGCAGTCACTTCAGGATACATTGCATTTTTGTAGCAGCCACACGATGTTCACACATTGTGTGTGTGTGTGGATTTCTTCAGTATTTGTATTCAGAAAACAAAAAGCCGTTTCTCACTCACAACTCATTGCTCAGATTAAAGATAAGAAATATGAATTCCAAAGAGTTTAAATAGACAGACACATTTAACAGAATTCAAAGGGTGGAGTCCTCTCTCTCATGTACTCCTTTCTCACACTCTCTCCTATTAAATCAACACAATCACACACCAATATTTTAAACATTCTGATTGCTTTAGTTACTGTTTAAAAGTGACCATTGTGCATTAAACAGACCAGGTATGTGGTGCAGAGAGGTACGTGCTAAGGATCATCAGTAGAAAGGGGATAAGTTTGTTGACGAGTTGGAGAGTCTGGGCGTAAAAGCTTTTTCCTACTGAACCTGAAAGAAGATGCTTGTTAACTTTCTCCCTGATGGCTGGAGGCAGAACAGGCCTTGGGATAAATGAGTCGCTGATGAACAGCTCTTCAAATGCAGTGCTGTTTATAGATGTTAGTGATTACAGGAGAGGAGCATCACTGGTCTTGCTGGAGGTCTATATTGTCCTGTCAGCTGCCAAACTAGGACACGAGGATGTTACTGTGGAGTCCTCTTAATAAAGCACATTTTATTTCATTATAAATCCTGTTAATTAACTGTCCAATGTTTGGTATATAATTACATGTCTGTATCTGTTCATATTTTGGATTTTCTGTCAGCTCTGTTGGAAATTAATTTCAAAGACTTTATTTTTCTACAGAATTATTCACATTTTCTTTATATTCACAAGTTCTTTAACTTTTTAGGAGTAATCTGTAGCATTGTACTAAATATGATCATCCAACTAGCATTGAGAATTAAAAGTGAGTTCTCTTTTTCAGAAACTATGGGAGGCTGTTGACATTCTTCTTTGCAAGGAGCTGTACAGGCGCCCAAACCCACCCAGCGGTTTGCATTGACAAGCCTGAACATGGCTGCTCAAAGAATCCGAGCCACAACCAACAACAACGCTTCTCTACCTCGCTGCAAGTCTGAGGGGACGCTTATAGACCTCGGCGAAGGGGTTTCAGAAGCCAGTCTCAGTGATGTGAAAGGTGAGCTGCCTAAACAAAAAACTTACTATTTCAAGAGTTTTTAAAAACTCTATTTTTGTGATTCCTTACATCATTATGAACCACTTTCATAGACAAACCAAGACTTCAATTGATTAAAAGTTAAAGGTTTGTTTTGCCTTCCATGTTACTTTAATGTCTTTCAACTCAATTAGGGATTTGCTACACTGAAAAATTATCTCCAGTCTTTTTTTTTTTAAGAACTAAACAATTGAGGGAAGCTTTGGGGGAGATTCACACTTGTTTTCTCTTATGGTATAAATGATAAGGCTTAAGTATAATAACAATGTGTATTGTGTACTTACATTTTGCCATCAAATACTTGTTTTTCATGTCTGTGCTTGATACATTTTTTTTCTTTGTTAGTTCCCTCCCCCAGTGCCTTAAGACTGGATGCAACGGTCTCATTTGGCACTGCCAGAGAAGTCATAGCAATCAAGGACTACTGCCCATCCAGCTTTACCACTCTGAAGTTCTCAAAAGGGGACCGCCTCTATGTTCTGGACTCATCGGGAGGAGAGTGGTGGTATGCCCACAACAACACAGAGATGGGTTACATCCCTGCAGCTTATGTACAGCCAATAAACATCAGAGACTCCTCCTTCAGTGACAGTGGAAGGATTGACACCATAGGAGATTGTAACGAGGAGGCAGCCAAAGAAATGGACCTTCTTGGGGAGTGGGCAGGAGTGATCCTGAAGCCAACCACCTTCCAAAATGGAAATCCATTTGCAACACATAATACCTCTACAAATCCATTTCTAAACGGGGGTCTTCAGAACTCACTCGATCAGAGCAGTAATGACAAATCTGTTGATCTGCTTCTGTTTGATATGCTCGCCCCTTCAGTTAACCGTTCCACGAGCACCATCGCTGATGTCAATGATTTTGGCAGTAACATTTTTAACCTGAATTCTCTAACTCCAACTCCTGGGGTTGGACAAATGTTGCGCAGGGACAACCCATTCTTTAGGAGTAAACGTTCTTATAGCTTGTCTGAGCTTTCCATCCTTCAGGCACAGTCCGACACCCCTCAGACCTCCACTGGTTTCTTTGGAAGCCTTAAAGCTCCAGCCCCAGAGCAGTTTCAAAGTCGGGAGGATTTCCGGACTGCATGGCTCACCCATCGCAAGTTGGCCAGGTCTTGCCACGATTTGGATTCACTGGGTCAGAACCCAGGTTGGGGACAGACTCAGCCTGTGGAAACTAATATTGTCTGTCGGTTGGACAGCTCAGGAGGCGCAGTGCAGCTTCCAGACACCAACATCAGCATTCATGTACCTGAGGGTCATGTGGCCGATGACACCCAGCAGATTTCAATTAAAGCTCTACTTGATCCACCACTGGAACTCAACAACGATCGCTGTACCACCGTCAGCCCTGTTGTAGAGATCAAACTCAGCAACATGGAAACAAAAAGTACCCTTACCCTGGAGATGAAAGTGTCTGTTGTTGTGAAAATGGATAGCCGGCAGATGACTGAAGTCTTGTGTGTTAGGAGTGATTGTAAAGAAGGTCCTTACACTCCTGTTCCCCAGGCATACATGTACGGAGATACAATCCAGGTGTGCCTAGATAATCTTGAACCTTGTATGTATGTGTGTGTTGTAGCACAAGCCAGGTCTATTAGTCCTAATTCCACAGTTTGGGAGCAAGTGGTTAAAAAGATTACCTTAGGAGTGTATGGTCCCAAACACATTCATCCGTGCTTCAAGACAGTTGTGGCAATGTTTGGTCATGATTGTGCCCCAAAATCATTGTTGGTAAGTGAGGTTGGCAAGCAGGCACAGGCAGCACCCCCAGTTGCCCTGCAGCTTTGGGGCAAACACCAGTTTGTTTTGTCCAGACCTCAAGACCTTAGAGTTGGAGTTTTCTCCAATATGGCAAACTATGAAGTAAAGGCAAGTGAACAGGCCAGAATGGTGCGAGGCTTTCAGGTCAAACTTGGAAAAGTTAGCAGACTTGTTTTCATCATTTCCACACGCAACACAGAGGATGTTTCTGATTTCACGTTAAGAGTCCAGGTTAAAGATGATCAAGACTGTATCCTGGCTCAGTTTTGTGTTCAGACTCCAACTCCACCACCCAAAGCAGGCCCAAAGACATCGGTGCAACGACGGTTCCTAAAGAAAAAGGAAGTTGGAAAGATCGTCTTGTCTCCGCTCGCCATTGCTACAAAGTACCCTGATTTCCAGGACAGGAAAATAAACAATCTGAAATTTGGTAAATTAATAAAAACTGTTATTCGACAAACAAAAAATCAGTACCTTTTGGAGTACAAAAAGGGAGATTTCATAGCTCTCTTAAGTGAGGAGAAGATCAAGTTGAAGGGGCAGTTGTGGACAAAAGAATGGTACATTGGATATTATCAAGGCAAAATGGGTCTTGTTCATGCTAAAAATGTACTTGTGGTTGGGAAAGTGAAGCCTATTTACTTTAGCGGGCCTGAGCTTACAACATCATCTTTACTGGAGCAGATACTGAAGCCCTGCAAGTTCCTAACGTACATCTACGCCTCTGTGAGGACTGTACTGATGGAAAATATCGGCAGCTGGCGAGCATTTGCTGATGCCCTTGGATACAACAACCTCCCTTTGACACACTTCTGCCGTGCAGACCTGGACAGCGAGCCCGAGAGGGTTGCGTCAGTGCTGGAAAAACTGAAGGAGGACTGCAACAATGCAGACAGCAAAGAGAGGAAATCCTTCCAGAAAGAGCTCCTCACAGTAAGTTATGACCTTGGCATTACAGTGTGATGTAGTGATTCAGCGTTTCTCCAAGTCATTGATTTATAAAAGTTAAATATCACACCATTTTTTAGTTTTGTTTTTTTGTTTATTGTTTTACATATTCAGCCAATTAGAAAATCTTGTCTGTTTGCTCCCTGCATCCAAGAGGACAGTGTGTTCCTGTCTACTAAGTCTGCTCAGCAAAGTCGATAGCTGCAAAGCAGGCATTTGGGTCTAATAATCTAAGTAGGAATCCTAGTTGTTATTTTTTCGGGTTTAAGCTTTTGGCATTTGTCCCCAAAGTTTGCAGTTTAATTAAAATGTGTTGATCTTGTATATCCACTTGATTGATTTCACAGCTTTACTAGTTTCTAAACTTGTTTTTCTTTGAAAATGAAGGAAAAGAAAACAAACAAGACTTAAATAATTTTGAAGTCCATCAAGGAAGAATTAAATAAGTTAATGATTATTAGATTCTAACCCCACCAAAGCTTGTCTCTTTTCCCTCTGAATCTCTGGTTGAAGCAGGATTCTTGGTGACATCACTAACAGATAAATTAAACATTACCTTAGATTTACTTTTGAGTGAGTAGATCTATCTGCTGCAGACGAGCAGCCCTGTTCATGCCTCAGTAGATTTAGCTTCTCTTCAAAGGAGCCAAAATGCTGATTTGTACTCACTGTGCAAATATGCAAAGCCGATGTCACTGGCATTTACATTGTCACTCTACACCTTAGAATCTACTACCAACAAAAATGTTGTGCCACCAAGTAGTCAAAATCACTATCAATTGCCAACATTTTTCTGTTGAGTTCTGTTTAGTACAGATCCAATTTTACAACCTAAAGTGGCATCTTTTGACTTTAACTATTATCATTGTTGTTACTGTATTACTATCATCACAGTGTTCCTCTCAGAGGTCACCATTGTCCTACAGCTGAAATAACATGAAGAGAAAGAAACCCTGTAATTTAGACAAGAGTGTAAATACTAGTTAAATCCCAGAAAAACTGTGGTATAGAAAAGATGAAGCTGAAAAGCTGAAATTAGCTGAAATTATGCAGTACGCTGGCTGACTTGTTATGTTGTTTCCTTCTGGACAATAGTGAAACTACTATTTATAGCGTAACAAACACAACAAGCAGCAAATTTTGGTTTTTTGGTTGAATCTGCATTATACTATTTACTTTTCCCATTTTGGGAAAATGATACTAAATAGTTCTTCCGCAATATAATTTACAATATTATGTCCATCTTAACGTTAAATCTAGCATCTAGCATCCCTGATGTCACTACCACCTATGTAATAAGCTGTAAATCACCTTGTGTTTATGCGCCTAACCCAAAGATCAGGCATGTGGTCCTTGAGCCTTGAGTTTATTGAGTTCATCAATCTAAGACCAGTGACGTGCCATGAGCATTAGGGTTGGGTAGGCAGGGCGTTGCAAATCGAAAGCACCAATGTCGACATCAATGACAACTTCATATGTTTCGGCTGGCAAGTGTTAATCGAACAAAAAAATTAAGATTGTAAAACACAATTAAAGAAACTAAAAACACTTATTCAATAGCAGCCTCCATACTTTCCCAACAAGATATATCTCATGACAACAACCACAGTCAGAACAGCCTCAGTGAGGAGCATCCACAAAGCCAATCCTTCCTTTTGTACCATTCACTGTGGAAAGTATGAACCTTTCCTTTGCTGAAGGTCTGGTAGCTCAGGTGTTGGTCTCCCATCTTTTAAAAGCTGTCGTTTTTCCTCTAAAGATATTTTGTTTATTGTCTCACTGTCATCTTGCCTGTAGTGTTATCCCGCCCACCAGCTAGAAAAAGTGACAGCGACCACGCTGTATCAATATACTGATGCACTGTGAATGTACGTATTGCATTTAGCATAGCACGGTTACGTCCAAAGGCAGTGTAGCGATCTGCCGTTTTACATAAATGGTTTTCATATTGGGGAACTTACTGCAAATGTGCAAACACAGGCTAAGAGGGCCAGAGGCAGAGCAGCAATGTGCCTTCGGGAGTGGGTGTGGCCTCCTCCTGCCTTACAGCGGAGTGAGACTTGTGCCATACCAGGAAATAGCGGTGATGTCAGCATTTTGTGCTTTTCATAGCCCAAATGAATCACTTTCAAACTTACAGGTACTGTAGGCTATCGGAAATTGAAAAATATCAATTCACCCTTGGTTAGGCACTGACGTGCAGTCAGGATAGGTACTGTCTAACTTTGTGTGCTGCTCTTGGGTCTTAGTCATGAGCTTTTTGTGCCTTGGTGAAAAACATGTTAGAATAACCAAAGCATGATGAATTAAGCTGAAATTTGAATTTTAGATATACATTTCTATCAGCTATAACATCATGTTTACTTCTGGATAATAGAGTTTTTCATATATTTTAAGAACCAACTTTCTGAACAAATCGTACCCTTATCAAAGAAGTTTTTTTGTTTTCTTCTTCTATTGGGGATCATTATATTGTGGCTGATTGAGCTACACACTAATTTAGGATTGTTAAATAATTGATCAAAGATTGGGGAATTAGTTGTTTATTCTTACTATGTACAAATGTGGTGTCATTTTAGTAAACCTGCAGGGTTGTTTTACTTAAACCAGTTGCACTCAAACTGAAAATATTTTGTTTGTCTTTGTTTTGAAACAACCAACACCAGATCCAGTGACAGAGCTGTCAACTGTTGCAAAGTGCTTTTTGCTTTCTGAAGCAGTTTATGTTCCAACAGTAAACGATCATATCTGTATTAAGGCAGACGCTGTCACCAATGGCCAAAATCTTACTAGATCATTTTAACTACCAAGTCAAATTCCTTGTGCTGTCTTAAAAACTGTACTTGACAAATAAAACATTTCTGATTCTGAGTCTAAAGAATGCTTGTTCTGAAACTGCTCTAAAGTTTCTGTATTTCAGTAGCTCAGAGGACAGCAGTAGGATGTTTCTTGCTAAGTAAAACATTACAGTTCTATGTATATTTAACTGCATGTGCCTGTAGCGCACCTCCTTGAGCTAGTTTCTAAGGAGACTCTGTTGTTGTTGTCAAATAATGATGGGAAAATCCAGGTTGTGTGTGTTTGGGTTTTGGGACAGCAGATGTTTCCTGCTGCATTGTTCAGAAACTAAACAGAAGCTTCAGTTTTGGACCTGCAGGCGCCTGCAATCCATACCGTCTCATTGTCCTTCCCAGAGAACCAATCACAGACGCTCTCTTTTTCTGTGAAAGGTGTTGTAGAATCTATTTTCTGCACTTTTGTGATTTGTAATTACTCAAGCAAGACAAAAGTTAGTTTTTTCATGTTTAAGTTTGAAATGAACCATTTATTCATAACAATGAGTTGTAATTTTATGAATGTTTGGTGTTCATCAGCTGAAGCAATACATTTTAGAACAAGTTAATTTAGATCTATTTCCCTTAATTCCTCTTGTGTGCTTGCTTTACTTTGTACAGATTTGAGAGAATATACCATTGCCTAGTATTTCAGCTAACATCAAAGCAGAGCACATCAGGTTAATGCACAGGGACAATCACATTTATACCTACAGCCAATTCAATGACTCCAATTAATCTAACATCCACGCTTTTGAAATTTTTGGACTGAGAGATGTCCGTAGAACACCCACAGAAACATACAGTCTCAAAAAGAAGGCTTCCCAGGAGTTAAAGTCATGCAGGTCCTTCTTGCTGTGAGCCAGAAATTTGATCCATTCCCTGCTCTGACTGTTTGTGAATATGGGAATTTTGGCGAAGTCGTTATCAGCAATCTCATTCTTATATGTGAGCAGCTACGAGTTCCTATGGGGGTTTAGATTATAATGTAAATATAATTCACTCTATCTTTCTTTCTCGCTCCTGATTTGCTGTGAAGTTTCTCTCACGTGACGCTCAGCTGTGACGGTTTATAAAATCTTCCCACTGCACTCTAACCTCAAAATCAACCCATACTCTTTCACTCGGGGAAATATTCTTATGTTTTTTTGGTTTCTGCTTGGTTTTGTAACTGCGCTAAAAAATCAAGAGCTTCTTTACTGCAGCCTTCATCATCCTTTTCTTTCTCTTTTTGTCCTTTTCTTTCTCCTTTTGTCCTTTTCTTCCTCATCTGCTTTTAAGCGGCTGCAGGTGTAGCGACTGCTGCATAGTCCATGAAGCCTTGAAAGGCAGGAGACCACATAGCGAGAACCTTTGTTGTCTCTCGCAGTGCTTAAAAGGGGATTTTCATTTCAAAGCTCTCCCTCCGCTCTGCAGCAAAGTGTCTGACCCCCTGAATTATTTTCTGTCAGATCAGTCTGGTAGAGATAGAGGGTGGGAATAATAATGCTATTTTTGCAAGGGAGATGGGATCAGCTCTCAGCTTTGCCATTTTTGTACAGTGATGTTTGCCTTATTATTTACGTACACTCTTTCCTCTTTTTACTTCCTTGACCTCTTTTTTTGCTTCTTTTGGCAGAAGGGTGTGGTTGGTTGCTGCTTTTAGAATAATTGACTGAGCAAGAAGAGATTGCCTTCCCTCAGGAGATTCCCCTTTTATGTTTTTAAGGAACGAGGCAAGTTCACATTCAGGGTCAGAACCAAGTATCCACAATCTTAGATCTCCTTACTTTTTATCTTTAAGGTTGGGGGTGCAGCTCACACTACACAGGCCAGGAGTCACTTAATGCAATGAGGGAAAGGAATGGAATGGGAAAGCCCTAGCGTGGCCAAGATGAAGTGTTGAGGCTGAAAATGGTAGAGGTGAAATATGTCAGATGGAAAATGAAGAGGGGATAGAAAGATAATAAAAGGAGATTGGAGTGGACAGATTGAGTGTCAGTTTGTAGCCGAAGGAAAAACAGAAATAAGATGACAAGACAAAACAAGTAATCTGTCATAACCTTTATTTGGGGTGAAGGCAAAGGTTTGAAGTAGTTGTTGCGATTTCTCCGTTTTTCTACTAATGTGAGTGAGAGAGCACTTAAAGTTCCTGCCCCTGTGTATATTTAGATTCGATAGAAGTTTTAATTTTTGTTATAACAAAAGTGTCTTTAGGAATTTTCTTCCTTGGTCTTGACAAGCAGCTGATTTATGCAGATGAGGAAAGCTGCAGGGCTTCAGAGAGCTGATTGCTGAGCTGGTGAAACAAACTCGATGGCATTTAGCTAACACACTTGCTTGCACACTCAAATGCACTCAACGGTCCCATAACACACAGGCCAGCTGACATTTTGGTGGAGCACAGCAGAGGAGTTCATCTGATTGTTTTTGTGGAGTACACTAGCTGTTTAGATTGCAATAATGACAGTGCAGCCGAGTGTGTCTGCTGCAACACATTTATTAGTTTAACGTTAAACTCAAAGCTTCCAAAGGGATCACGTGTGACATTAAATTCTTTACAACACAACCGTCAAATATTTACAGCAACTTGAATATTTCCGACCGTCGGGAGTGTGGCTAAAACACACCAAAGACAGACTTTACAGCTTTGCAGTCTTTTTGAAGTCAGTGATGCTAAAGTTGACTTCATAACCTCCAACAAAAAGTTAAAAGAACTTAGATGTCTGAACACATCTATTGAATGTACGATACACTTCTTTAGTGTACAATAAAATTAATGAAGAAGTTTAAAAAATGGAACAGGATAAGCAGATATAAATTAGGTTAGGGACAGATGAATTAATTGTTTTATTTCCCTTCTTTTAGCCTCACCTTTGACCAATACATGAAGAAATGTTTTGTTTAACATTTTTAACATAAAAATAAATAATAAAAACCCTGTATTTTGGGGATTTCTCAGTTGTCATTGTTTTTGGTAGGATCAAGTTAAAGATTTCTGTGTTCACCACAACAGAGAAGTAAGTGGGCGCACTTCAGAGGTGCTGCAGAACTGTTTGATTGGTCAGCAGCCTCGTTCCTATCTTATCCTCAGGGTTTGGAGACGCTGCTGGAGCATAGCATCCGCATTCCTGACCCGTTCCCCCAACCTCCTGCATCCTTGCTCGCCTCTCTCATATCCTGTCATTCCATACATTCCTGCACATGCAACTGGGGCCCAACTATGAGCTTTAAAGTCACCTTCACCCTATTAGGTCTGCAAGTAAGAGACACCTTGGCCCAATACTGGGACTATTTCAATCTGGATGTACTGAGAGTTGGTTTGGAGGATTATTATTTTCAAATTATTTTTAGAAACTGGGTTTGCAAGAGGAATTGATTGAGGAGACCATATGCTTCTCAATCCTTAGCTTGAATCAGTCCATGTTATTGTGTGTTGGTATTAGTATCATGAAACCAGCCAGGCTGGGTGGTTACTGGCTTTTTGTTTGTTTTGTGCCTTATTTCTATTTATTAATGACAATGAAGTAATGAAAATAAAGACAATTTTTTTTGTCATTGGACAATAAACAAAACAAAAAGATGGCAAATTAAGGTGGCGACTCGACTGGTGCTGCTGCTAACACAGGCTTTATTACATTTGGACAGCTATGAGAATCGTTAAAGCAAACTGAGATAGAACATTTGCGTTGATGTGTGTAAATGTGAATATCTGTGTGTTTGCATTGTGGTAGATTATGTTCTGTCTGGGTTTTTCCCCCTTTGAGATCTAGGTTGTAAGTCTGCAGCAGAATCACAACCCTAATTAGCGCTTTGAAGATAAAATAACAATTTATTTTTAGAACTTAGAAGCCTAGTCAAAAACTGAAAAACACACTGAGTGACACAGACGACCCAATACATATAAATAACGAGACAATTAAATGGAAAACATCTCAACTCTGTGTATGTGTGTAAACCCGTTTGAGTTATGTAGCCACCAACAGGACTTGAACCCATGATCTCTGCACTAAGAAGCAGCAGTGACCCCAGTTTTTGTTAAAAGATATGCTGGTAGAAATGATCTAGAATAATTAGGAATGAGCTTTATTTTTACATCACCAAAGTAAAAGTGTAAACAGCTTGACTTCAGCAGGTCACTACGGCTGGGTTTACACAAAGCCCCGACATGTTACGAATGTCTATTCTACGTGATTTGTGACACAGTTGTCACAAACTGCAACCTTCCTGGAGAAGGTTTGTAACCTCACGTAGCATTTGTTGTTCACTGTCAAAAAAATCTTCCGCAAATGCTACGAATTTGACCTTATTCGTGGAGTTTGTAGCAGCATGTGAATATTCATGTCACCTTGTGCTGATTGGTTTTGACGTGCAACAAAGCGTGAAAGTATTTGGTGTGTATTTGTGTTCATTCGTAGGGTGACATCTTCGCGCGGTGTTGCTCAGTACGAAAGCTGTCAAGTACTGGCATGGGCTACTATGGATTTACACGGATCGACTCGCTTTGTGGTCTTCTGTTGTGCTGCGTTATGAGTCGCTTCTCTCACGTCTGCGTTCATGAATGTTATATACGCCACGCTGCAGACGACTCGTCACTTCATTCCTCACGATTTCAAAATGCCACAGCTAAAGAAAACATCATAGCCCTCTACACTTGTAGCTCCTGATGCTCCTCAGATGGAGAGTGACTGTTTATATTAGTGCATTTATAAAAGACAAGTGTGCTACATGTGCTGTATTTAACTCATCCTAACACTTCCTGTTTACACGTTGGGCTGGACCATTTACATGCAAACACTGGGGGGGGGGGGGGGGGGGGAACAGTCCCATAACCGCAGCCTGATGACCTGATGGCGGAATATGGAGCACTGTGGAGCGATGTGAACTGTTCAAGATGTGGCGATGGAATGAATTTCGTTGTGTGTGGAACCAAATACAGTATATACTCATTTGACAACATTCGCCACACTCGTGACACCGCGCACCATATCGTAACAATCCGCACCCACGTTCATCACAGAACGCAACAATTAGCCACAGACTCAAGGCTGACATTATCTCTCATGATCATAAACAAGGTTTCATGAAGGCTGTAATTAAGTGTTGTTCGGTAAATTATGACACCTTTTGCTAAATGATGACACCTTTGGAGCTATGTTGACATTTTTTGGGTTAGGTGGAGGGATCTAGTGGGGTTAAGTAGGATTAGGGTTAGTCAGGGTTAGGGCTAAGGATTAGGTAGGGTTAGAGGTTAGGTAGGGTTAAGGTTAGGGGTTAGTGTTGGGTAGGGTTAAGGTTAGGGGTTAGGCTTAGGTAAGGTTAAGGTTAGGGGTTAAGGTTAGTTAAGGTTAGGGGTTAAGGTTAGTTAAGGTTAGGGGTTAGTGTTAGGTGGGGTTAAGGTTAAAGGTATTGTGGACGATGTTTAAAAAAGAAACACCCTCTCCACATTTTGAAAAAAAACGCGCATGCACAACACACCTACGTGTGTGGGAGAACGTGCACGAGCCCCGTTTTCCTCGTGCACAGCTCTGTTTACAAGTTGGCGTGGACATCGGTCATACAAGCTTACCTTACAAAAGAAGATTTGCACTTTTCCCACTATGTCAGACTCGCCACCGGTAAGTGAAAATCCATTTTCAAAGGACTCAGTGCGCACCGGGCACAAGCACGTACGACGGCCTTCCGTAAACATGATTGACAATTAGGAGGACCAGTCGTCTTGATGATCCACCCGGAAGCTAAACATCGTCTACAATACCTTTAAGGTTGGGGGTTAGGCTTAGGTAGGGTTAGGGGTAAGTGTTAGGTGGGGTTAAGGTTAGGGGTTAGGCTTAGGTAAGGTTAAGGTTAGGGGTTAGTGTTAGGTGGGGTTAGGGTGACAAAGGATCAGGGTACGAACAACACTTAATGACAGCCTTCATGACTCCTTATTCATGCTAATGGCAGGTGTCATGTCATAATAATGACAGCGTAATGTCAGCCTTTATGTATAAAACTTCAAGTAAAATGTTACCGCCATTTTTAGTACTGGGATTTAACGTGACATAGAAATGTTAGGTACTTTGTCACAAATATAAATTCCTGGCATTTGTAATGTGTCGGGGCTCTGCATAAAAACTTTGTGGACACTTGTGGACTGTTTTCATGCTTTTCAGTAGAAACCTGATTACTGGGAAAACTGAAAAGACTGTTTGAAGACCTGAGTCGCTTGCGTTAAAAGTTCTTCTGTTTTTCCTAAACAAAAATACACTTATCTAACAAAACAAACATAAGCCTCCTCTATAATGTTTTCCTAAGTAAAACATACAGATGTGTCTGTCTGCATTAATGAGGTGTCACATAACTGCAGATGATAGTTTAAAAAAATAAATAAATCACCTCTGATGCACCGCAGCTAATCTTTGTATGTTTTAAATCGGTTCTTGCAATTAGCACAATCCCCAGCCGTCTGGGTAAAATTGATGGTGACAGGGAAGTCGCTGTAGCTCATGAGAACTCGCCTGCCTGTATAAAACAGTTAAGCCCATAAAAAGAGCAGCGAAGCTAAGGATGGTGATGTGTAGCTGGTCAAATGGTCCTACAACAACATTAAGTGTTACCAGTGTTGATAATTACTGACCCAGACATTCCTTCTTAGGCTCGTGGTAGATGTGACTAAATCATCTTCCTTCTCTCACATGTGACCAAAAAGGAACACAAGGCTCTTTTCTGTTCTTAGGTGAAAGCATGTGAGAAATGCACAAATCTGAGGTTTTGAGGGGCTTTGGGAGGCAGGCAGGGAACAATACTGATGCAAGTTATTGGAATAATCCAAGTAGATGTTACGTTAGAGTTACAGAGAAACTAAACCCAGAAACCCTTTTTTCTGCTGAAAACAAATGTATTTTAGTATGAAGCAGTGTTTGATTTTTCTTTAATTCTTGACATTGTAGTAAAAGTATTTCAACTTTGCATATTTTGTTGTAATAATTTAAGAACCCAGCTATTACAATCAAATTTTGCTATTGGCTGAGATTGTTTGTTTTTTGGTGTTTTGATGGCCTCTTATGGCTCAAACCACATTGTTAGCCACGCCCATTTTTAAAAACTACCACTTGTCAACTATGCAATCTATGGCGAGTAGATTAGACTGAGAGAATTGTAAATAGAGTGGTATAGTGAGCATTGAGTTAGCATAGCATTGATTGTTCTTTGGAGATTTTATAGTATAGACTGGGCATGTCTTAACTGCTCCAGGAGCCCCGCCCACAATCAAAGCCTTTTTTTTAAATTTGAAGTTCAAGCCTCAATGCACATAGAGCCAAAACCTCAGGTTTTGGTTACTTATTGAGTTACTTTCTAGGTTCATACCACTTCTTTTTTTTATACCAATTCTGTTCAGGTTGTGTTGCAGTTTGCAGAATAAAAAATCACTCTTTACATTTTGCATTTTGTATAGTATAACACTTATCTTCTACCTCTAGGCCCTTTTAAAGATGGACTGCCAGGGTCTCGTGGCCAGACTTGTCATGGACTTTGTACTCTTGACCACCGCCGTGGAAGTTGCCGGACGATGGAGAGAGCTGGCTGAAAGACTCGCCAAAGTTTCTCGCCAACAGATGGATGCGTATGAAGCTCCGCACCGTGACAAGCATGGAGTTGTAGACAACGAGGTATTAACAACCATCAGCTACCTACAACCACTGCTTACTAAGATGGTTCTCTTTGCTTAAGTGCACAACTCACATAAGTAGTAAAGCTCTACAGAGGCAATAAAAGGAGAAGCCTTGAAAACAATGTTAAAATATAGGTTATGATTAAAGAGAACACATGGGTGCAGCTAAACTAACAGAAATCAGACTTAATATTTACCCCAAAGCCAGAAGATTAATACCGAATCATTCAATACCCAGAGTTGCTCACAGTAAATACTTTTCCCCATAAAGGTTCACCTCATTTCTGCTGCTCGGCTGTTCAGTCCTTTAGTGTTTTTATTGTTGCTGCACTGCAGACGTCAGGCCCGTACACACCATGTGCTTCCTACTTTTTGCAACATCCGCCTTTCCTGCACATAAACTTTATTTTTAATGAGTGCAAAAAGTAAAAAAAAAAAAAAAGTTGAACCAGTTGAAAGAGAATTCACAGCAAAAGAGAAGCGGAAATTACGTTTTGGATTAATTGCATTTTCCAAACTCATGATTGTCATTTCAAGCTGTAATTTAAATCCCACAGACACTGAAATCCTAGCTGTCACTGTGAGGACCAGATTCTCTCCCTACAGCAGAATCATTATTACTGCATCCAATGCAATACATTCAAGTTTAACATAAACAAAACATGCTACCAGTTATGATAGGAGATTGTTGTATTTTTCAAAAAGGAGTTGAAAATGACTGTAGATCCATGTTGTCTCTTGTTTTAAATAAAGTTATGCAAAGTAGAGAAAGTTAACAATGTGAGAAAGATGAGGGGGTGATAGTGAGTTTATCATTTTATAATGAGTAGCAATTTCAGGTATAAACTTCTAACAATGTTTTCCAGCAGAAACAGATCAGAGCTTGTTTGTTTGTTTTTCTTCAGGCCATGTGGAAGCCGGCGTACGACTTCCTGGTCACGTGGGCAGCTCAGATTGGCGACAGCTACCGTGATGTGATCCAGGAGCTACACATGGGCCTAGACAAGATGAAGAACCCCATAACCAAACGCTGGAAGCACTTGACCGGCACGCTCATTCTGGTCAACTGCCTGGACGCCCTGCGTAGCTCCGCCTTCAGCCCTGCGGCTCAGGACGACTACGCCATCTGAGCTTCATGTGGTCTTCTGAAGCTTTGTACAGCGTGTAAAATACACCTCTCCAATGCCTCTGCTGCAGCTAGACATTGATGTTATTCCCGTGGGTTGCCTTTCAGCCTTTCATGCCCAAGGGACCATCGGTAGACTGCCCCCATTTTTCCACCTTAAACAAGTATTTACAGACACACTTTAAGCTGTATTTTTGTACACGTTATAGCACAGTGTTTTTAAAAGCAACATTTAAATCTAGTGGTTGAAAACTGTGGATCGAAGGCCAAAAGAAAACCATTTTTTAGAAAGATGTTTTTTAGATCATGTGACAAATTCATGTCCAGTGTTTTATTATTGCCATTGTTTTGTAGATCAAAGAGAAACGCCATCTTTTCTTCTCCTGTTTGCAGGTCATCTCAATGTGGTTCTTGTCATTTCATGTAACACAGTATTGACACAGCAGTGTCCATTAGCTAAGGACTCAGACTGAAAAAAATATTCTGTAGTGTTGCAATGTGATTTTTGTTCTTCACATTAGTGTTAAATCTAATAATCTTTTTCTACTATTTATCAGTTTTAAAATAAAAAAAACCTGGTCAAAGAAGTAGAAGTAGATAGTAGTCTATCTAGTTGGCTATCAAAAAGAAAGTTTCATTTGAATATTCTTCTACTTTAAACCAGATTTAAATTTTATATATATATATATATATATATATTTAAGCAATAAAAAAACCAAAAAGACTCAAGTCTTATATAAAGTCTTTGCGCTGAATTTTTTTGTCTACCACATTGCACAGCTTGCTGCCTCTATGCTAGGGCTGGGCAATATGGATCATAACTCATGTCTCGATATTTTTTCTCAAAATGGCGATATATACGATCATTTTAATTTAATAGGCACATTTATTAAGAAACAGTTGCACAATATGTGCCACTTTTGGCTTTTTCTCCTATAAAGGACAGCACATGTGAGTGAGGTCTGTAGTGTGGATTGTTTATGGGAAGGTCTGGGTTAGAACGCACTCAGTAATGCTTCTGTTTTTCACGCCGTTCTGAGAAGTAGTGAAAGCAGCGACTCCTAAAAACAAGTGTTTTAAAACAAAATAAGCTATTATATTAATATAGATATAGATATAGGCGATCTTGTAATTTTCTATATCGCCAAAATAGAAGTCTCTATGTCGCCCAGCCCTACTCCATGCTGCATCCATGTTTACATACAGCTGTTGGATTTTATTTAGTTACTTTTTGTGCTTTTTTGATTTCCAAGCTGACCCATTGTTGTAGATCCATTGCTGACATTAAGTTCCCCAAATCACATCTAGTTTGACTTGTTTAGAACAAACATCTCCATCGATCATGTTGCAAATGCTGCGAAAAGAAATGAAGACGGATTAACATTTTTGTTCATGTTTGAATATTATTGATTGAGATTTTTGATGAAATGGTATTTGATGGACCTCCATAACCTTTGCTTTTCACTTGTCAGTTGTGAGCGACATAATTTGCATCTTCTTGTTTAATCAAACATTTTAAAATGGATTTCCAACACTATACAGCTTGAGGCTTGTTTTCCCTCTTAAAAATGTCAAACAAAAGTCAAAGTTGTAGCTAATATTTGTTAACTTAATTCTGTGTTCAGTCTGTGTTCTTCTAGTCCTGTAAAAATGTACTTTTATACCAAACTTTGCCAAAAATCTGTAGAGAGCTGCACCAGTTTGTACCGTTTTAACCACTGATGTAATGACACTGTCTGTCTGTCTGTCTGTTAAAGCTTCTTTATAGTGTCAGTGCTGCGTACTGTATGTATACTGTGTGAAAAAGAATTGTAGTAAATTGTAAATATTTGTGCACACTTTACATGCGAGTCTGCCTGCTGTCTGCACGAACACAATGAACAGAGCCAGGGGTTGTGGCAGGAGAAACAGGCTGTCACTTCACGCGTTACCTGTGCTGCATTTGTGGAAAAAAGAAAACCCTGAAAAGTCAGCGGTTTTGCAGAGGAAAGTGCATGGAATGCTCTAACTGCATCCAGAAGACAGAGAAAATAAAATAAATACATTTTTCTACCACCCACATATATTAGAAGCACATGAAATTAGGATAAAACGTGTAATATTGAGTATTTGACAGTATGTTTGGTTTGTTACTAAATTAAAATAATATTCTGAATCAAAACAAGTATTTAAATCCACTCAATGAGAGAGTGCAGCATATAGTACGTCTCACTTCATTTTTGCTCATTTGGGTTTTTTCTATCACTAATAGGTGGCCTTAAAGCTCCACCCACAGACTAAATTATTAATTTAAATTATTAAAAAAAAACCTTCTCGACCAGTGGTGTCAAACTCAGTGTAGTTCAGGGGCCAAATACAGAGTAGTTCATCTCATGAGGAGATTCTATGCTGGAAAACCAGTCATTTCAACGTTATATATCCTAGTTTGCACTTGTACAAATACACAAAATACAAAATATGTGAGAAATCAACCATATCCAAACAATAAGTGACAAATTTCTTAGATCTGTGACCAGATTCTATTTAATAAAAAAAAAATGATATGTAATAATTTGAGGAAAATTGAAAGATTTCATAAGAATTTTGAGGTTTTTTTCCAACATTTTAACGTAAAAAAAAATGGAGGCAATTTTACGATATACACTACCGGTTCAAGGTTTTAGAACACCACATTTCTTCCAGTTTTCTACTGAAAATTATTCAGTTTATTTTTTATCTGAAATGAAAGCATGGAACAAATAAGCAATTTGAGTTGAAAAAGTTTATTTATAGACCAAAATGTATTTTTAAATTTTGACTCATCAAATGTGGAGTGTTCCAACACTGCTTTTATGCAGACAGAGGGGGTTGTGGGTAACCAAGAAAACTTGGAACACCTGTAGGAATAATTAGCACCAGCTTTCAAGGCGGCACGACTTGAATTACAATAAATAACTGGAAAAATGAAGGTGTTCTGAAACTTTTGACCAGTAGTGTGTCAGGAAAACTGTGAGTCCCTGCAAATATTGTTGAGATTAATTTACACAATGATTCATGTGTTTTACTTTCTCCAGCGGGCCCAATTGGATGGTCCAAAGGGCCAAATTTGGCCCCGGGCCTTGAGTTTGACACTTGTTCTAAACCTTTAAAAGGTTGAACTCCATCACATGTTGTATGAACCAAAGCCTCAGAGTATAAAAAGGATGAGTTGTATGAACAACAAACCAAACCTTAAAGTTGAAGTAGTTAATGCTAATAACCTTTAATTACGACTGCAGGGTGAGAGTGTTTACAGACCCAGGATTAACCCTTTCTTCCCTAAAGATGGAGTCTCAGGAGTTTAACCTTCTATTGTTGTTTCTAGAATGTTTATTTTCTGTGGTTTAAGATTTCTATTTATCTTTGTGTATGTCTCCATAATGCTGACTGTTATTCCACATAAGACAGCTTGAGTGTATTTAAATGTATGTACACATAAGGTGGCACGCTGTAAAAATGACACGGCTTATGTCCAACACACTGCTTCTAAATTTGGTCCTTTGGGGTTAGCAGACTGCGCTGAAAACAAGAGTTCCCAAAGGCCTTGAGCTACTTTTATTATTCCACGTGGTTTTTTTTTTTTTTGTAGCACTGTGGAAAGCTATTACAGCTGTTCGAAATGTTGACTTTAGTGAAGTCCAAAAAGCTTCAAAAACGTCTAAATTTACTATATAACAATTTTGCTGTCAAATTGGTCCTGTGTAAAAATCGTTGTCCTAAAAAACATAGTTAGGATAACAACAAGTCCACAAGCTCTTTGGGGCGGTTTCATCTTCCTGCTGATCCACTGATTCAGATTAACTCGAACTGACTCCTGTTAAACTAAACCGGTACTGACTGAAAATAGGAAGTAAATGAGGAACCCACACATAACAAACCTATAGACAAGTCATTGTTTACAACATGGAAATAAAAGTAACCTTCTAAATGAGGGATGGGCAACTCTATCACAGCAGGAGCCACAAAAATGTGACATCATCTGATCTGAGGGCCACATTATCAACATTAATGTCAGCATTTAGAATAATCACCAATCAGAGCATTAATACAGGGAAGGAAAAGGGTTGTTTTTTTGTCTGTGATTTTGATCTTTTCTCAGATTTTAATCATTTTGTGTGTTTCAGGGGTCATTATGTGTGTTTTTTTGTATTCTTGTTGTAATTTTGTGCATTTTTGGGGTCACTTTTTGTATTTTTGTTGTTGTTTTCTGTTTTTTCCTATCATTTTGTTCACAGTATGTGTGTCTTTGGAGCTATTCTGTAACGTGTTGTTGTTTCATGTGTTTTTGTCATTATTTTGTTTAAGTGGTTGTTTTGTCTGTCTTTGTTGTCATTTTATGTTTTTTTTTTTTTTTTATGTTGGGCTTCATATTCCTTCCAACTTCTTGAATCACAATTTTTGGGGATTTGCTTTGTGGGCTGCAAATCGTTTGACTGAGGGCCACATTTGGCCCCCGTGCCACCAGTTGCCCATGTCTGTTCTGAATGAACAAACCTCTTTTTTCATAAATAAGCTACCCGTTAGCAAGAGGTAAATCAATAAAAATGACTAATTATTAAAGATAATTTTATTTTGTTTTTTTTTAAATGAAAAGTTAAAAAAAAAAAACAAAACATTTTAAGCACTTTTACAGTGCTCACAGATCAGATCAGATATTGATATCGAATATCCATCTGATATCAGCCAGAAAATGAATATGGAATTTTATCAAACTGCATCTAAAATCACCGATATAAGCACTCCGATAAAATGTTTCATTCCAGCACTTCTATCCATAGGTGACTGTGGTTCACACTCCAATGTATGTGGCGGTAATGCGCCTTAACGTTGCTGCTGGTCTTATTATTTATTTTATTTATTTATTTTATTCAATTGTAGAATACTGTAGATATTATGTTGAAGGTTAAAATGTATTGTCACGGCAAATTTGCGGTTGACCTCATTTGGAGACATGATTTATTGCTCTGGTTGAATGATGGAGTCCAGGCGAGGCTCTTGATCAAGTCTTTTCTAACATTCCACACTACAAAATAAGTAATAAAAGTAGGTATGATTCATGCTGATATCATATCAGATCGATATCGGGATTGGCCGATACGCAGGGCTGCAATATCGGTATCATATCGGAAGTAAAACAGTTGTATCGTCGTGACATCCCTAATTATTGCCCAATGATGTTACAGTACCACAATACGTTATCAACTGTTCACTATCTGGGTCCTGTTGTAAAATATGGACTTTATTGAAAAGTCGTATGAAATGTAATCCTTGACTCAGATTTACTATACACAATGTTCTACCTTCATCTGAAGAAGACACTTTATGTGATAAACTGAACCAAGTGCTCCTATTGCCATAAGGATGTAGTCTCCACCTCAGGGTCTATTTGTTTATAATTCCTCATATCCACAACTCTGTAGAGGTGTGTTGTGCTTTGGTGCTCCTTAGTTCCATGAATCCATTCTTTCCCTGTGATTCTTCTTATTTGAGGGATGTTTTTAGTGTGTGTGTTACTGCAGTGTGCTGTGTGAGCAGAACAGGAGACTGTTTGTTCTCTGAGCTGCTCTCTAATGCAAAAGGTGAGTAAGATCGAAACCTGGCTGAGAGGCTTTCTGTTTACTCTGCACCCATCAGACCCATAATCCAAAACCTCCTCTGTGCATTCTTTAGGCCTGTGTGTGTGTGTTTATTTGTGTGTGTGCGGGCTCACTAATCACGCTCAGATATAGAGGTTCTCAGGGAGATAAGGAAGGCTGACACACAGAATGTGGAGGGAGGAGAAAATTCCAAACCCATGCCTTTAATAACTAGCTCCAACCCAACAGTTACCAGAAAATACAAATAAAAAACAAATAGCATTCGAACAGAAATGTCCAACATTAAGAAAACGAATATCGGATTTTATCGGACTGCATCTAAAATCAACGATGTAAGCTCTCCAATAAAATTTCCCGCTCCTGTTGCTGAATATTGTTCTCTGTTTGAGTAACATCACATGATCAAGCCTTTTCTAACATTCCACACCACAAAATAAGTCATAAAAGTATGTATGATTTGTGTTGGTATCGTATCGGATCAATATTGGTATTGGCCAATACGTGAGGCCGCAATATCAGTATCACATCGGAAGTGAAAAAGTTCTATCAGGACATCCCTAAAAAATACATTCAGTTTCTTTGTATTTTTGTCTAATTAGTGACTCAGAAAGTGTCAAATACAGAGAACTCAGCACAATCTGTTTTCTCAGCTACTTTTTAATCAGAGGTTACTTTATTTTATTTTATTTTTTTATTTATTTTAACACAGGGGTCTGCAACCTTTACTCTCAAAAGAGCCATTTTGTCTTATCTCACCTGGAAAAAAGTCCTTCCAGAGCTGAAAAAAAAAAAAAAGAACCTTTCTAATGAAAACAACATAGTGTATACATTTCTATACAGTTAAAATTATATCGAATAATGTTTTAAAACAATTTTTTTTTTAGATAATGTATTTGAAGGGCTCCAAAAAATAACTTGAATTTGACAACACATGTCAGTCAACACATGCTGATTACTAATTTCTTGCCACATATCAAGCATGCATATTTAGCCAGCATGTTGAATCTGTCCCCACACAATTCAAATGTATATTTACTTCCAGGATAGACTTTTAGTAGATTTAGTTATCTTGCCAGGGATTTGAAACTTAAAGTTAACCACAGGTGCAGGAAAAAGTTAATGGTCTGTAGATGTTTCAGGACGTGAAGTGAGTTGTTGCAGGTTGACAAATCGTTATATCGTGATTTTATTTGGTTTCAAAATCATTAATCATTAATCATTAATACCCTCTGTAAGAAAATAATTATTGATTTCAATATTTTTGAAAGTTTTAGGGAGCCATTGCAAAAGAGTCAAAGAGCCACATGAGGCTCCAGAGCTGCAGGTTGCAGACCCCTGGTCTAACATCTGAAAAGCATGACAGTAGAAATAATTTCATGCATTTTCTAGTATCAAGATACATATATATATATATATATATATATATATATATATATATATATATATATATATACAGGTAAAAGCCAGTGAATTAGAATATTTAGAAAAACTTGATTTATTTCAGTAATTGCATTCAAAAGGTGTAACTTGTACATTATATTTATTCATTGCACACAGACTGATGCATTCAAATGTTTATTTCATTTAATTTTGATGATTTGAAGTGGCAACAAATGAAAATCCAAAATTCCGTGTGTCACAAAATTAGAATATTACTTAAGGCTGATACAAAAAAGGGATTTTTAGAAATGTTGGCCAACTGAAAAGTATGAAAATGAAAAATATGAGCATGTACAATACTCAGCTGTCCAAAAGGCGACCATCGACACATTGCACAAGGAGGGAAAGACACAAAAGGTTATTACTGAAGAGGCTGGCTGTTCTCAGAGCTCTGTGTCCAAACACATTAATGGAGAGGCACAGGGAAGGAACAACTGTGGTCAGAAAAAGTGTACAAGCAATAGGGATCACCGCGCCCTGGTCAGGATTGTGAAAAAAAACCCATTCAAGAATGTGGGGGAGATTCACAAGGAGTGGACAGCTGCTGGAGTCAGTGCTTCAAGATCCACCACCAAGAGACGCTTGAAAGACATGGGTTTCAACTGCCGCATACCTCGTGTCAAGCCACTGTTGACCAAGAAACAGCGCGAAAAGCGTCTCACCTGGGCTAAGGAAAAAAAGAGCTGGACTGCTGCTGAGTGGTCCAAAGTCATGTTTTCTGACGAAAGCAAATTTTGCATTTCCTTTGGAAATCGAGGTCCCAGAGTCTGGAGGAGGACAGGAGAGGCACAGGATCCACGTTGCCTGAAGTCTAGTGTAAAGTTTCCACCATCAGTGATGGTTTGGGGTGCCATGTCATCTGCTGGTGTCGGCCCACTCTGTTTCCTGAGATCCAGGGTCAACGCAGCCGTATACCAGCAAGTTTTAGAGCACTTCATGCTTCCTGCTGCTGACCTGCTCTATGGAGATGGAGATTTCAAGTTCCAACAGGACTTGGCGCCTGCACACAGCGCAAAATCTACCCGTGCCTGGTTTACGGACCATGGTATTTCTGTTCTAAATTGGCCAGCCAACTCCCCTGACCTTAGCCCCATAGAAAATCTGTGGGGTATTGTGAAAAGGAAGATGCAGAATGCCAGACCCAAAAACGCAGAGGAGTTGAAGGCCACTATCAGGGCAACCTGGGCTCTCATAACACCCGAGCAGTGCCAGAAACTCATGGACTCCATGCCACGCCGCATTAACGCAGTAATTGAGGCAAAAGGAGCTCCAACCAAGTATTGAGTATTGTACATGCTCATATTTTTCATTTTCATACTTTTCAGTTGGCCAACATTTCTAAAAATCCCTTTTTTGTATCAGCCTTAAGTAATATTCTAATTTTGTGACACACGGAATTTTGGATTTTCATTTGTTGCCACTTCAAATCATCAAAATTAAATGAAATAAACATTTGAATGCATCAGTCTGTGTGCAATGAATAAATATAATGTACAAGTTACACCTTTTGAATGCAATTACTGAAATAAATCAAGTTTTTCTAAATATTCTAATTCACTGGCTTTTACCTGTATATATATATAAATAAAAAAGCAGCGATTCTCAACTGGTGGGTCGGGGCCCAAAGTGGGTCGCGGACCTGTACTGGGTGGGTCACGGACAGCTGGTCAAAATGTCTCTCTTGTTGGACTTGTCTTTTATTTTGAAAGAAACTTTTCTTTTGACAGGCATGTGAAATGCATGTTGCACAGGAAAATATATAGATTTATGTTCTAAAAGATTATATGTGTGTTTCCATCAGCTATTTTTGAAAAACTAAATTTGGTTAGTTCAATTCTTAAAAAAAAAAAAAAAGTGGGACACGATTTAATGACCGTGGCAAAATGCGGGTCCCAGGTTGAGACTAGTTGAGAACCCCTGATATAAAGTATCAGGGAAATGCATTTTTAAAGCATATCTGTGACAAGAAGGTGAATCAGTAAATAAAGTCAACTGGTCAGGTTTGGTTGTGGTGTGCAGATCAGGAAACAGGTGATGGGACTATTAACAGCTGAGTCACTGTCTGATGCCTAAAGCAGGAAGCAGGAGATGACAAATTCACACGATTGGAACAACATCAACATTTTTAGGATTTTGAAGGTGTCATCATAATACTAAAGTCTTAAATCTGCATAATTAGAAATGCTTAATTGAATGTCCAACATTTATTCATTCACAGTTAACATTATCAGCCAATAGTGAAGACCCCAATGCTTCACTTTTTTTTTACGGTTTTCTTGCTTTAGATCACTCATTTGTTTCCTGCTCGTCTGCCAGTTCTCCTTAATGATCTATAGCAGATAATGTCACCATCATAACAAACAGAACGCGCTGTCGAGCTCATATTGTTTTCTTCACTCGTTTCACTGATGTAATCATTCCACTCTGCATTTAACAGACACAAACCAAACTCATCTCAGCTGCTGGAGGAGGCCAAGCGACACAGCAAAACCACTCCAATCCACGTAAACAGCAGCGCCATGGCAACCTCCAGAGGATAGCATTAAAATCGCCATGGCAACCTTTGAGTGTTTGCATGTGTATGCGCATGTGTGCAACACGGGGGGAAAGAAAGAGACGGCAGCGAGACAAAAAGAGTAAAAACACACGTCGACATTGTGTTTTGCTTATGTTGACGTCATGTGTTCACACTTTGACCTCTGACTGAGACGAACAGAAGATGAGAACTGATGAGTTCCACAAAAACTGATGAGGGGCCACAAAAATAGGGCCACATTATCAACATTAATGTCAGCATTTACAATAATGACCAATCTGAGCATTAACGCAGGAAAGAATAAAGAGTTTTTATAGTTATTTTGTGTTTCTGTCATTCTGTGTTTGTTGTTGTCTTACTTGTTATGATTACATTTTCTGCATTTCTGTTCTCCTTTTGTCTTTTTTTCCCTGTAATGTATGTTTTTTGGAGTCATATTGTGTTTGTTAATACTGTGGGTTTGAGGAGTGATTTTTTGTGTTTGTCTTGTCATTTTTGAGTACTTTTGTCATTTTCTGTAACTTTGTATATTTTTAAAATCATTTTGTGTATTTTTTGTGTTATTTGGAGTAATTTGGTATTAGCTTTGTGTGTGTTTGGCATATTTTCTGCATTTTTCTGTAATGCTGTAATTTCTTTGTCTTTAATGTATTCTGGCTTTTGTTTGTGTATTTTTCAGTCATTTTTGGGAGCCACAGCAAATTAGACCGAGAGCTGCATGTGGCCCCCGGGGCCGACAGATGCCCATCTCTGCTGTAGACTCTAAATGTTCCGCTCCTCTGTATCGTATTGATGCTAAGGCTCATCACCTGAGCAGTTATTGTGATTGGCCAGAGCAAGTCATTGCAAACCGTTCCCATACTTTAGACTTCAGAGGGAGCTAAATAAGACTGCAGAGTGAAACCATGAAATCCATATCTCACCGGACTGATAAGGCCTTGTCTTGATAATGCGGGGAAGCTCTGCTGTTTTTAATTGCTGTTTCTCATTTGCATGTGTAGTAGCTAACAGATTACTGCCTGGCAAAAGAAGCTGCTCTTGGAAAGTCAAAAAATAAAAACCAGTAATTGTCAAGCTGTTGTTTTCTTATCGAGGTAAATAATTATTCCTGGTTAGCAATGCTGCTGTGGTCAAGAAATGACAGAGTAAAGAGGGAGTCAGTGTTTTGCACTTTGTGGTTTAAACAGTAGCACAGAGTTTTTAATATTTTTTTTGGGGTAGGATCACAGGTAGAGATGGAAGTCTCGCTGTGTTTTAAACTTCCACTGTTTACTTCAGACAAACAGTGGCTAAAAATAGACATTTAACAACCAAACATCCAGATATCCCCAAAACGAGCTTGTAGAGAGTATTTGACCATCCTTAATCCGTGTATCATTCGTTCAGTCGTTTTTCATTATGTAACAAAAACATGAAAAATGAATAAAACACTCATTATTTGGTATTTGTTTCCAAAACCAAAATGAAAAAACAGAAAACACCTTGTTTTTCAAATTCAAGCTCTTTTGCTTTGTAAAAAAAAAGAAAAGGAAAACGAACACCTTTTTTCGTTTTCTCCATTACCGATTTGTCAAAGTACGTGACCCAGAAGTGTACGCTCATCCGACACTAACGGCAACGCTAACGGCAGTTCGGCATGATAAGATCGCTGCTTCCAACTGTGCATCCGAAATGTGTCCTTTTCGCTTTAGCTGGTGTTGGGCACAGAACCTCCTCATGGACATTTCGGAGGATTTAGAGACTCCTAAGTGTTGCAGAGCTAAAGATATCGCGGAATGTGTAACGCTTCACTTTCGGGTCACGTACTTTGGCAAATTGGTAATGAGAAAACGAATAAAGGTGTTCGTTTTTCGTTTTTTATTTTCTGTACCGAAGCAAAAGAGCTTGAATTTGAAAAACAAGGATTCTTTGGTTTTTTCATTTTGGTTTTGGAAACAAATATCAAATAATGAGTGTTTTTTTCATTTTTCATGTTTTTGTTACATAATAAAAAAACGACTGAACGAATGATACACGGATTATCCTTCCATCCATTTTCCGCAGCTTATTCGTGCTCAGGTAGCAGAGGCAGCATCCTTAGCAGGGAGCCCCAGACTTCTCTCTCTCTCTGGCCATTTGGTCCAACTCCTCCCGGGGGGTCCCGAGGCGTTCCCAGGCCAGCCTAGAGACATAGTCTTTCCATTACGTCCTGGTCCTCCTAGGGGTCGTTTACCAGTGGGACGAGCCCTGAACACCTCAACAGGGAGGCATTCTAACCTCATCTGGCTCTTCTCAATGCGGAGGAGCAGCAGCTCTACTCCGAGCCCCTCTCGGATGACTTAACCTCTCACGCTATCTCTAAGGGAGAGCCCAAATTATAATTATATATAACTTTTTCCTTTTGCTGGGAATATTACCCACAGTACACTGGGAATCCATCAGTAAACCACTTGTATTTCCCGACCCATTAGTTTCAAACCACTGGTCTTGTAGAGGCCATAAGAGTCGACTAATGCCTGGATACGTACGAGGTACAACTTGGAGAGAAAACCAGTCAATGTTTGGAGCGACCAGTAAACACTGAGCTGTGTCAGCGATCCCAACCAATGTGTGACACACAACATTGGTGTCATTCCCATTGATTGTGTCATTTACAATGTGTCATTCATTGTTAACAAACTGAGCTCATTGTTTGGAAATGTTTGTCTTTTATGAAATTCAACAAAAAATGTTTTTTTTATAAAATGTAACCTCTAGTATCAAACACTGACTTGAGAGTGATTATTGTATAAAACCATCGTTTGTGTCTCAAACAGGGCTCTGACTACGATACTTTAAGTTTTTTGTAGAATCCAGGATAATAATACCAAATTTATGTTAGAATACAAAGAAAAAAAACTAGAGTATCAAATATAAATGTCAATTTTTTTGCATTTATATCCAAGATTCTATAGAATTCCACTTAACTTAAAGAAGTACTGCTCCACTAGAGGACACGTGTCATGTGACGTGGTCTCATAGTGAACGTCATGCCTCATTCTTCTCTGTCTCTGTCCCTGACAATGTGAGAAAGAGGAAAACATTTCTTCCATTGTCCTTTAACACAATCACATATCACTGTAGCCAGTAATGACACCCCTATTGTCATTTCTTGTCATGTGATGATTGTGTCATGATTCTAAATAAGAAATACTACCAAATATGAAATACTTTTAAATACCACTCAGATTAATATTTATCAACAATTTTACTTGTAAATTTCCCCTTGGTGTAAAAAGTAATGGTGCTTATATACACAAAGTTTTTGTTGGGATTTATTTACCTCTTTTAATAAACAGTTTGAAGTCTCAGAAATAATAATGTCGCTGCGGGCACTAAAAAAAAAAAAAAAAAGAAAGAAAAGGCTTGTTTTCCACATGATTGAGATTAGGTGATGATGATAAAACGTTTAAAGGAATGAAACCCCAGCAGAACCTGGTCTTAAAGTAAGGACCATTAAGTTGCTGGAAATTAATGATGCGACATTCGGGGGTTGCGACCGAATCTCAACATCTGTAAAATATCACAAAGGAGAGAGAGAAAGGACATCGCTAATGTATTCAGTATTGAACGGGGGTCTAATTTAACTATTTGTAAATCTAACAAAGAAAAGTTACATTTATTGATCAATTACTTGTATCATTTAAAGAGCCCACTGCTGTTGGTTAGGGTTAGCCTTTTAACAAAGATAAATACAAAACAGTATTGTTTTTTTTAATAAAATGAAATAGAATTGAACATGTCTGTCTTCGTCTATGTATATACGGAGGACCGACCGACCACAAATAGAAATAAATACATACCTACAGATATATGCCATCAATAAATAAATAAATCACTTAATACCTAAATATAGATGCCATAAAATAAATAAAAATCACCCAATACCTCCACTGTAAACCTGAATAAGTAACCAGAACTCAAAAAAGGCAATCGATTGCCTCAGTTTAGTTGATCCACTTAAAAGTCAAAATTTTCCAGAACTTAAAAGGTTGAATAACTGGCTACTTGTACTTTTTAACAGTTACATTAAAGTGCTACATTAATTAGTTTATTTTTTCTAATAATTCCTATTTGGACAATAGGACTTGATCATTCTTAGCATGTAATTACTTAATTGAATTAAGCTGTACTTAAGTTATGCTTATTTCTAAACAAATATAGTTCCATTTACTCAAAAATTATTAGTTAAAGTTACTCAAAAAAAGAAAAGGAAGAACATGTTACACCAACTTAACATAGTTAGGTTAGCAGAACTTCTTTCATAACTTAGAGTATAAACTACTTCATCTATTTAATTACTTTGATCGTACGGGTTTACAGTGTAAATCAATCCATCCATTCATCCATTTTCTTCTGCTTTATCCGAGGTTGGGTTGCGGAGGCAGCAGTCTCAGCATAGACGCCCAGACCTCCCGATCCACGCACACCTCATCCAGCTGTTCTGGGGGAATCCCGAGGCGACACCAGGCCAGCTCAGAGACATAGTCCCTCAGCGTGTCCTGGGCCTGAAACACCCCCCGAGGGAGGCGGCCAGGAGGCGGCCAGGAGGCATCCGAAACAGATGCCCGAGCCACCTCAGCTGGCTCCTTTCGACGTGAAGGAGCAATGACTCTACTCCGAGCTCCTCCCGGGTGACTGAGCTTCTCACCCTATCTCGAAGGGTGCGCCCAGCCACCCTGCGAGGGAAACTCATTTCGGCCGCCTGTATCCACGATCTTGTCCTTTCGGTCATTACCCAAATCTCATGACCATAGGTGAGGATAGGAACGTAGATCGATCGGTAAATTGAGAGCTTTGCCCCCTGACTCAGCGCCCTCATCACCACAACAGTCTGATACATCGATCGCATCACTGCTGACGCCGCACCGATCCGTCTATTCATCTCACGCTCCATTCGACCCTCACTCGTGAACAAGACCCCGACATACTTGAACTCCTCCACTTGAGGCAAGGACTTTCCACCGACCCAGAGGGGGGAAACCACCTTTTTCCGGTAGAGAACCATGGCCTCAGATTTGGAGGTGCTGATCCTCATCCCAGCCGCTTCACACTCGGCTGCAAACCGCCTCAGTGCATGTTGAAGGTCCTCATTTGAGGAAGCCAACAGAACAACATCATCTGCAAACAGCAGAGATGAGATCCTGAGGTTCCCAAATCGGATTCCCTCCAGTCCCTGGCTGCACCTAGAAATTCTGTTCATAAAAATAATGAACAGAACCGGGGACAAAGGGCAGCCCTGGCGGAGGCCAACATGCACTGGAAACAGGTCTGACTTACTGCCGGCAATGCGAACCAGGCTCCTGTTGCGGTCATACAGGGAACAGACAGCCCTTAGCAAAGGGCCCCGGACACCATACTCCCGGAGCACCTCCCACAGGGCACCACGGGGGACATGGTCAAACGCCTTCTCCAGATCCACAAAGCACATGTAGACTGGTTGGGCGAACTCCCACGAACCCTCGAGCACCCGACGAAGGGTATAGAGCTGGTCCAGTGTGTCGCGACCGGGACGAAAACCGCATTGTTCCTCCTGAATCCGAGTTTCGACTATCGGCCTGATCCTCCTCTCCAGCACCCTGGAGTAGACCTTACCGGGGACGCTGAGGAGTGTGATCCCTCTGTAGTTGGAGCACACCCTCCGATCCCCCGTCTGCCAATCCAGAGGCACTGTCCCCAACTGCCACGCATTGTTGCAGAGCCGTGTCAACCAAGACAGTCCTACAAAATCCAGAGACTTATGGTACTCAGAACGAATCTCATCCACCCCCGGAGCACTGCTCTCGAGGAGCCTTCCAACCACCTCAGTAACTACGGGTGTAAATATATGCCATAAATAAGTACATTAATAATAAATATGCCATAAATGCTTTTTATCCATCCATCCATTTTCTGACCCACTTCTTCCTGTTTTCAGGGTGGCGGGGTAAATCAGAATTCCTTTATTAATCCCAGGGGGACATTGCTTTTGTTACAGCGACTTAAGAAAATATAACAAATAAAAGAATAAACATTAAATAAGTGTATAATTATGTAAAAGACTGTTAAAAATAAGGATTAGATACACACACATTACAGTAGTAAAAAATAAAGTACGATAAATAATACTAATCATAATAATACAAATTTGATACAGATATTTACAACAGCAATTATACAAATATACTAATATGATGCAGATATTTACAACAATCAAGCTGTGAGGTTACAGTTATGGCATATATGTAGGTATTAAGTGATTTTTGTATTTATTTATGGCACATTTCTTTAGTTATTGAGTGATTTATTTATGTACTCCTTTATTTATTTATATTTGTATTGTAACTTCTTATACCTCACTTCATGTGGAGGTAGGTGTTATATATTAATAGCATCTCTGAGCGCTCACACATTAAGAACAGCGTGGAACAATAGCACAGGACACATCCTGAAAGCCAACAGGACTCTAGTGACGAGGGCACACAAACATTGTTGACCTTCGTGATGCGACCCAGCGGGAGCAAACAGTAACCAGAGGCTGCTGCTCTGTGTTTAACGTTCTGTTCTTTCTACTAAGATTGGATTACGACTGGAGCCAACTTTATTATCTCAGTGCTTCGAGGACAACGCAAGAAAATTTAGTTCAGCACTATATCCATCAAGGAAACGTGAGCTATCTACTGCACAAACAGCTCGGTACCAATGAAAACACTGCTGAACAACGTATCAAGCCATTCTGTTCAGATCAGTCTATTGAGGACCTAATACACCAGTATGTGTTTTCTTTTACTGTGGGAGGAAATTTGAGAACATGCAAACTCTTTAGCGAGTGAAGTGTATCAAAGTATTTTACATCTCGATATTAAAAGGTTCATATTTTTTTTGAACAAAGGTTAACTGTTTCAATACATCATAGCAAAGAGCTTCGAGGCCTTCATTTTTGAGTCAGTGTACCCTTGAGATGTATTTAAAGTTGGGGGTCAAACAACAAGCTCCCTGTTTCACTGATGATACCTATAAACCTTCCACCAAGTGGCTCTTCATGATATACTAAGGGTTGTGCCTGTATTGGTCTGCAGGCCTGATATTCTGTTATGTCACTAAATGAATGCATTGGTCCTCACATGAAACCTGATGAGTGTCAGTGTGGAAGGAAACATTCCTCTGATGAAGGAGACTTGGCAGATGTTTGTTACCTGCATGTACATGTAAAACACAGGCTGGAATGATGTTTTCTCAGTGTGAGCGTGCGTGTAATCGAGCTAAATTTATACTGTTTTTAGGGGCCTCCTAATCTCTCGGACCCTTGGGTTTGTTTAGTAATCCTCCACTGACTGTTATATGAGGCAATGAATGAGTATTAAAGAGGATTTTCCATTTACTTAACATTCAAGGCACATCACAGCAGAGTGAAATGGAAATATGAGTTGAAGATTAGGAGAATATTTTGTGTGACTGATGATATCAGGGACAACAGTGGCATCTAGTGGTTACAACCAGTACTCCATCAGTGTTAGATGAATAAATGCACTGTGAAACAGTTTTTCCTCATGGACAGCGGTGGGTAGAATAGCCAAAAAAGGTACTCAAGTAAAAATACCGTAACACGTAAATTAAATTTACTCAAGTAAAATTAGAAGTATGCCTCAATAAATTTACTCTCGTGAGTACATTTTTAAAAAAATTTTCAAGTTACTGAAGTACATGTAACTGGTTACTACCCACCTCTGCTTGTGAATAAGTAAAATCCCCTTTGGAAGCCCTGAGGTGAATTTTCGAATAATAATTAATCTGAGGAATCATGATGCAACATTTGCCATTGCAAAATTAGCAAATAATCCATTGAGTATCACATAGTTGTATACAGAACATTAACGAAAATATATAAAAATGACAGGTACATATACACAATTTAAAAAAAACATTATTTGTTCTTTACTGTTTTGAAAATAAAATGAATGTGTTGTTCGCCAGTTTTCGAAGGTAAATGTTGTGACGTTTCAAATAAAATAGATTGATTAATACAGTGTTTTCAACCTTGGGGTCATTACCACATGTGGGGTTGCCTGGACTTTAAATAGGGTCACCTGAAATGTCTAGTAATTGATACAATTGTTTTTCAAATGAAAACACAACACACAATTTTAAATAATTGTATTCTGTACTTTCACTTTCTCAAATATAAATCAATTTTAAATAACAGAGTTTAAAGAAAAGAAGAATGAGACATTTAAAAATAAATAAATAAATAAATAAAATACAGTATAGAAAACATCTGTTGGCACATCTCATCACTGTGCACTAACACAGTATAATGAACACGATTAAAAACTAATTCGAGAAAAGAGGGTCACTGGAAATGTGTGATATAAAAATGGGGTCGCGATCCAAAAAAGCAGAGGTGAAAGAAATGGATTACAAGTACTCACGTTACTGTGATTGAGTAGCTTCTATGTGTACTTGTACTTCTATGAGTATTTCTAAATCAGTAATTTAACTTGCACTTAAGTACGTTTTAAAATAACTAAAGTCATTTGTTACATTTCTACACCCAACTGTTACTGAGTAAATTATTATTTTCCTTTTCAAATAATCAACGGACATTGTGAAACTACAAAAAATTTGATTATTTATTTATTGGTGTTATTTTATTTGAAAAAAAATGTTTTTACATTTTTGACAAACCTTTTATTTTATACAGATGCCTTGGTGGAAAATAAAATAAGTTCCAATTGTGCAAGATTTGGTCTCTTCCTTTTTAAGTGAGATGTTTACTGTATGCAAGGGAAGCGTATCAAAATTTATTACCAAAAACAAACGTGAGGGGTGAAAGTAACTATAGTGACTTTTACTGAGTACTCTTTTTACTTGTACTTGAGTATTTTATGTATGACTTACTTTTACTTGAGTACAGTTTCAATCAAGTAACAGTACAGTACTTCTACATGAGTTGGATAAGATATATCACTACTCTTTTACACCTCTGCCAATTGTGACCTCAACATCCTTTTGGTGTTGTGTTAATGCTCCACCACAAGGGGGCGTAGTTGTCCGCAATGTTTCCAGAGTCTCACGCTTAAAATTTAGTCTTTTTTTCTTCTTTTTTTTTAAAAAAAAACAAAAAAACAAAAAACAAAACAACAACAACCGTTTCCTATCTTTTTTCCTGTTGACCTTCCTCGTGAATATGTCACTCATGTTC
Source organism: Gouania willdenowi (assembly GCF_900634775.1). Lineage (NCBI taxonomy): Eukaryota > Metazoa > Chordata > Actinopteri > Blenniiformes > Gobiesocidae > Gouania > Gouania willdenowi. The sequence continues at coordinate 19,979,043 of NC_041064.1, forward strand.
TCCCATTAATAAACTACACATAAGGAGGTTTTGGAGTTAAACACGCAACATGCGCAGATGTTTTGACGTTGCGTTCACGTGTGAGCAGGGGCGGGGCCTGACGTGTCCTCTCGGTTTGTTCGCCTTCACAACATTTGATCTGCAGTGGACTCCCGGCCAGCAGCAGTAGCAGCAGCGGTGGTGATGGTGGTGGTGGTGGATGCTGTGGTTCTGTTTGAACCCTGAGGAGCTCCAGCTTCGTCCCGAGGGAGTCTCCGTCCACACGGTGTGTAGCAGTGTGTTGAACCCCGTGGAGCAGTGAATGGATGGCAGTGGCAGCGTGTGAGGGGAATACTAATGAACGCTGCAGCTGAGGGGCCTGCGCTCCTCTCTCATCCTCAGGAATTCTGCTCCTCCATCCATGGATCAATGAGTCTCATCTGAGCTCCTACGAAGCTGCTGCTGCGGTTCCACAATCAAGAAAGAAGCTCCTCCAGGATCCACGAAACACAAACATGGGCAACAGCTTCTCCAACATCTCTGCCTTCCAGTCTCTCCACATTGTCATGCTGGGTTTGGATTCTGCTGGCAAAACAACAGTCCTATACAGACTTAAATTTAATGAATTCGTCAACACGGTTCCAACCATTGGCTTCAACACAGAGAAGATCAAGCTGAGTAACGGCACGGCGAAGGGCATCAGCTGCCATTTCTGGGACGTTGGGGGCCAGGAGAAGCTGAGGCCCCTGTGGAAGTCGTACAGCCGGTGCACTGATGGGATCATCTACGTGGTGGACAGTGTGGACGTGGACAGGCTGGAGGAGGCCAAGACTGAACTGCATAAAGTCACAAAGTTTGCAGAGAACCAGGGAACGCCGCTACTGGTCATCGCCAACAAACAGGACCTGCCCAGATCTCTGCCGGTGGCTGATATAGAGAAGCAGCTGGCCCTGCAGGAGCTCACCCCCTCCACCACCTACCACATCCAACCTGCCTGTGCCATCATTGGGGAAGGACTCCACGAGGGCATGGATAAGTTGTATGAGATGATAGTGAAGAGGAGGAAATCCCTGAAACAGAAGAAGAAGCGATAACGTCTGCTGACTCAGAGACATTAGGACTGGTTTATTTTTGCAGTGATTTTTAATTTTACAATCCTCTGTTTGGATTAAAGCTGACCCTGCTGATGGATGTTTGTGCACACTGAAGATGAGTAGCTGAGGGGCATTAACACCACACGAGCTTAACCAAAACCATCAGTTATAGGAGGACAAACGTTTAGAGTGACTCGTAGCGATGAGGAGAAACGGGCTGGCCTGTTATCTGCCGCTTTATTGATTATCCATCCACATGGACGAGGACGTCTTTGTGGCAACACAAGGTTGATTTTTTTTTTTGCACGTGGGTCACCGCCGCCCCTGCTGTTTTCCTTTGGGACACTGTTATATGTTGAAACACCCATTGTGAATATAGGGGTGTCATCGAAGCATTAAAGTAGCCTTTACTCTGCATGGTGGACAGAGAACAGTCCATCACTTTGCACTTTTCATTTGCTAACAGTCGGAAAAACTACACTGTAATAATAGAATGTGCTGATCCAGGTGATTTATGTACCAATAAACCAAACTGAAGTATTTTTGAATATTAAAAAAATATAAATTCATGAATCTTGGTGATTTGCTTTGTTTAACGCATGTTAATGGCTAATAATCAAGTAAGCAGGGCGTAGTAGGATAATGAGCTGTGGCGGCTTTGTTGACCTTTACAGATTTCTTCACATGCACACAGGTGTGAGTCAAAGAAAGGTCGGAGGTCACGGATAATCCCGTAGAAAGTTCACGGTAGCCTGAGGTACAAAGTGCTCCACAGCCCCAGGGTTTGGAGCAGAGCTCAGTGGTGAAATTTATGGACCTGCATTGCAGTGCACTGGTATTTACAGCCGCTATAGCTGGATCCCACCCTGCACTCACTGAAGGATTCCTCACTTTGTTATTCTGCTTTGTTTTTAATAAAGGTTACCACCCATTGTTTAGTTATCCTCTCCAGATGCAGCAGATGTGTAGCTTCTTCTGAGCTTGTGGGAGAATGTTCAGTCAACAGCTGCTGGGAAGTGGACGAACCAAATGTAACAGCTCATGTAATTTATGTTTACTGTTCAACCCTTAAATATATTCTTCAGTGTTAATTTCAATGTATTCAAGGATAATAGCTGTTGTTCTTTTACCCTGTTTTGTAGCAGAGGTTCTCAAGTATAGGGTTGGGACCCAAAACTGGCCAGAAAATAAATTACCGATGAATTTATGTTTTGAAAGAAACTTAAATTTGATTATTCACACTTTGGGACACCCCAAAACATTTTTTAAAGCAAAATATATATTTTTAAATTTACCTGCTCTTAAAGTGATCTCAAGCAAAACGCATTTTATGTCATTTTATTTTAAGTTTGGTAATAAAATCGGCCTCAAGACATTTAATATAAAATCAACATAATTCGTGAAACACAGTTTTGTATAAAATGCAGCTAAATGAGCTCTGTAGCTAATAATTATCATTTTCTAATGTGCCACAAATGTGATATTTTTTTTATTATCTGAGGTTCAGGCTGAAAAATCTTTCATTTTAATTGATTTAAGAACTTCAAAGTTGGCTTCAATTGGGTCACAGCCTGTTTATAACTGGTGTTAGTTGGACCTGAAACCACAGGTTTAGAGGATGAAGCTGTTGTAATACTACGTATTTAACCATTTCACAAAACAAAAGCAAAATGTACCGAATCATCATCATTATTATTTTTATGTAGCTATATATTGAGCATGTGTGAGCAAAGAAACAGCCTTTCTCTCATGTGGTCACCTCACCCGTGTGCGAAGGCTCAGCTTAATCATGTGAATCCAATGGAACGTCTCATGACTCCACATTGTGTGAGAGGCTGAAATGTGACGAATATTCAATCAGAAAGTAGAAGTGTGAAGTTCACAGTCTGCCTTTAATATTCAAGGCATACCAATGAAAGAGAAATCCCAGCCTTAAAATATTACAATGGTTGGATATCAAAAAATAAGCTTCAAAGAGCATTAGCATCATTTTATTAGTTAACATTAAAGATTACAGAAAACGACAGGAGCAAGTAGCTCAGCAAAGCTGATCAAGTAAAAACTTTATTTAAAAAAAGACTCAGGAATCAAACCCTGATCTTCTTGCTGTGATGTCACAGATTCATTATTGAGAAGCCACCTGACCGTCTGCACCACTGTGCCAGTGTGTTCCAGTCTTGAATCGACAAAGTCCCAACGCGCCTTCATCCTGTTTCAGCACATCATTGGGAAACACTGGGTAAACGGAGCGAGGTTTCCCTCTCAAAAACAGTCACCATGGCAACAACATCCCTTAGCCTGATGTGTCCTCAGCAATTGAAGAGCAAACAGATTTTCTCTCCCGCAGTCGACGTCTTTGTTCACGCAGCTACGTTTCAAGAATTTTCGCTTTGAAATATTAATTCCGAGAGTTCACATTTAGGGCAAAGATGTGGAAGCATTTCCAACTCTTTCTTTGATGTTTGTGACGTTCAGTGTAGCAACGTTTGACTTGGTTAGCTATTAACTCGTATTGGGGGAGACGTTCATGTAAGGATTGGGGTAAACATTGCAGATCAGGCTGTATTTATCTTACGTCTGTGTTTATTTTTTTCCCCTGTAGATTTTCACTGATGTTCAGTTCTCAGAAGGCCTATGAGTTAAAGAACATCACATCCCTGTGCAGTGTATTCACTGTTTGCTCTGTAGGTCAGAGTTCTCAGTGACACACAGCTGCTGCTATGTGCTGCACGTCACATCTCATTTATCTGCTCTTCTTAGGGGGGAAATCTACAAACTGGCCATGATTTTTAATGTGTGTAAAACTAATATTTCAACTTGACACACACATCTTAGAGGTTTGAAACCAAACCTCTCATACTTCTTCTTTCCATTCTCTTCATGAATTCAATAACCCAATGCAGATTTTCCCTTTTTTCTTTTTTTTTTATCCAAAACGTCTGGCTGTTCTTTATAGATCTCTGCTTTTAAGAAGAATCAAAGAAAGTCACCAAACACTTTTTTTTTTTATTTTATTACAAGCTATACATCAAAGCAAGAATATAAACCAGGGAAAGCAAAAAGTACTATAGTGTTCCCAAAACCACACATTTTGGATCAAATTCTTCAGCATGTGAAAAAGCAGATGTAGTCTTGAAGGCTGGCAGCTCCTTTAAGGTAGGGTAGGCTATTTTCAAAAGCCAGCATGATTTTGTGAGACGTGATTGGTTTCCATTGGTTGAAGTTATTACAGGTTTACAGCTGCTACAGATGACAGGTTTTCTTTGTTCCTTTTTCAGAGCACATAAGATCTTAATTTCTGTCAGGACATAAAGACAATTTCAACCAAAAACTTAAAAAGTGTATCTGGAGAAAATCGCCTACCCTAGCTTTAAACACACTTATTAGATAAACTGCGTGCCCTGGTGCTTGTATTGTCCCAATTTTCACATTATACTATAGGTTTACACGTGACAAATAAAATAATTTAACTGAATTCATAAGGATCTTATTTGGTTTTGTGGTAGTTCTTTAATGCATTCTAGGCTAAAATCACAAAAACTGCTATTTGTCAAAGGTGTATTAGACTTTCCAGAGACTTCTTTAAGAGTAACTAATCACTTATTTCTGATGAAAACAAATGTATTTGGTATGAAGTACCCAGACGTTGATTGATTCTTGTCCAACTCTTGACATTTTAGTGGTATTTATGGGTTGAAACGTGGTTATTACAATTGAATTTTTGCTATTGGCTGAGAATGGTGGTTTGTGACGTTTTGGTGGCTTCTTACTTCCCGAACCATCGCTGTTGGCTCCGCCCCTCCTATGAAAACTAGCACCTGTGGACTCTGCAATCTGTGAATAGAGAGGTATAGTGAGTACTGACAAGTAGTTAGCATTGCATAGATCAGCATTTCCCAAATAGGGGTACGTGATGGCACTACAGGGGGTATTTGAGAGAGAGAGAGTGGAAAATTAACAAATGAAATAATTTCAAATGTGGGGTTTTATAATGTTTATTTTTATAGTGGTAAATGATAATCATAATAATGATGATGAAAATGATTTTGATTGGAACATGAACTGAAAATACAAAGTCTTGGTCCCACACCAGGCGGGAGACGACCAGAAACGATACAAACTATAGAAATAAATCTATTCTGGCAGCACCAAATACTGTTTCATTCCACTAGTTAACAAAATGAGGTTCTTTAAAATGTGTGTTACCACTCATTCATTCCATCTTTATGCTCTATAGTTGGTTTTTCATAGTATTGTAAGGAAAATGTTGTAGTCGGGCAAAGAGGTTATTCAGATATGAGAGAAATTGAGTACTTGAGGTAAAAAAGTTTGAGAATCACTGGCATAGAGTGTTATATGAGGATTTTATAGTAAAGACTGGGTGTGTCTTAACTGCTCCAGAAGCCCCGCCCAGAATCAAGGCATTTTTTGAATTTCCAGCCTAGATGCACGTCAGCCAATTAACCTCAGGGTTTTTAACTCTTTAAAGGAAAGGTGCTAAAAACGAGAAACATTTGTATTGATTGAACTGACAGAACTTTCCTTTTTGATGAACTTCAAACAAGCCTTAACAAACACACAGCATTAAAAAAGGAAGAAAAAAAAAAACATAAAAATAAATTTTCCTCTGTTAAAAAAGTCAAAAACAGGACATTGTTGTCTAGTCTCTGATGTCTAACAAAGTGTCTAAAAGTGTCTGTTTGCATTTCTGAACCTCCCACCACCACCTTCTGTGCTGCTCTTCCTCCTCCTGGTCTTTGTTGGTGTTTCCTCCAACACTCTAATTATCTACTTAAAGCAGGAGCAGAGTTGTTGGCTGGTGCAAAACAAACTGCTGATTACAGAGCTGTGAGTCTTTGAGCTGCTTCAGTCACTGCAAAAATGAAAAAGATAATAAGCTTACGCTGTGAACTCTGTCAACCTAAACAACAGCATTGCTTTCTGTTCTCTTCATCTCCTGCAGGATTCACCAATGTCTAATGTCACTAAAACACATCATGTCAGTTTATTCTGACATAGAAAAGGAAAAATAGGCTATTTTCCTTCAACTGAGATTTCAACAATGAATTTAAAATTTTGTTTTTAATGCACATGACTTTAACATTTACATTATATTTAACCATTCAAAGTTACGAGTAATGCAATATAAACAAATTGATACTTTGAGTATCTCATGCTTCATGACCTTGTGTTGGATGTAAACACTTCTTCCAGCTCCTGTATGCTATATGCTATGTGTTAGTGTGTGTTGGGAGGTTTGATAAGCTGTGCATTGTTCGGGTGTCCCTGGCATATATAGGTCATGCTCTTGTTATTGTTCCTCCTCCCCATTTAGTATACACTGCCTGTGTGAGAATGTGTCACTGCCCTCTCAACAATATACAGCTATGAAAAGCTCTTCACTGTGTGATGATGATGATGATGATGATGATGATGATGATAGGTCAAGAAGAAGAAAAAAACATCTGCTCAAAAGCTGGATTGATAAAGTCTTCCATGATCAGTTATAATTGATTCCTGCTGTGTTAAAGCATCTCTTTTCAAAAGTGAGGATGCAGGAGGATAATGCTAATGCTAAGCTAATTCTAATGCTATGTTAATGGTAATGCTAGATTCGTGCCAATGCTAAGCTAATTCTATTGCTAGGATAATGCTATTGCTTGGCTAATTATAATGCTTGGTTAATGCTAATGCTAGATTAATTATTGCTAAGCTAATGATATTGTGAGGCAAATTTTAATGCTAGGTTAATGCTATTGCTAGATTAATTAATGCTCAGCTAATGCTTTTGCTAGGTAAATTTTAATGCTAGGTTAATGCTAATGCTAAGTTATTTCTATTGCGAGCTTAATGCTAATGCTAGGCTAGTGCTAATGCTAGGTTAATACTAATATTAGGCTCATGTTATTGCTAATACTAGGTTAGTGCTAATGCTAGGCTAATGCTAATGTCAGGTTAGTGTTAATGCTACCTTAATGTTATTGTTCGGTTAATGCTAGGCAAATGTTATTGCGAGATTAATGCTAATGTTAGGTTAGTGCTAATGTTATTGTTAAGCTAATGCTAGGTTAGTGTTAATGCTAGGCTAATGCTAATGTTAGGTTAGTGTTAATGCTTCCTTAATGTTATTGTTCGGTTAATGCTAGGCTAATGTTATTGCTAGGTTCATGCTAATCTAATGCAGTGAGGGCCAGCACCTGCATCCTCACTGACTTTTATATTTTTTTTCTTCCCTGAATTCCAAACATACAGGTTTGAGACAGACATGTTGGTGTTATTGTCTCTTTAATTTTCTGGCTGGTGTCCCATTCAGGGTGTATCCAGAACTTCCTTTCAGTGAAAGAAATGGGGAGTTATTTAAAGAATTTTAACCTCCTACTTCCTGATCTAACCTTTGTTTCCTTTGTGTTCCAACTTGTATCTAAACACAGTATTTGCTGAAAACCTGATATTCACAAAGGAGCTCAAGTCAAAGTCCAGTGCTAAAAAACCTTCTTTACACATGGATTCTATAGAATCTTGGATAGAAATGCCTAAAAATGGACATTAATATTTGATACTCAAGTGTTTGAAATCAAGTTTTTTTTCTCTTCATATTTTAAGAAAAATCCAGGTTTTTTAAATCTCGGGTCCCACAAAAGATTTAGTGTAGTCTGAATTTGAGACACAAATGATGATTTTTCATTTTATCAAAACTGAAAAAAAAGAGACAAACATTTCCAAACAATGAGCTCAGTTTGTAGGCAATGAATGACACATTGTGAATGACGCAATCAATGGTAATGGCACCAATGTTGATATGAACACCTTGATACAAAGAGCCAGGCTGTTTCCTGGATTTCACATCAACAATTTGTTCACACATGACTGCTTCCTGTCAGTATGATTCTATTCCTCTCAGAAGGAAGGTTTTTACTTTCCAACCGATTGTTATACATATATTTTTCTAGTGAGGTAAGATGATGCTCTCCTATTCATAACTAATGTTGGGTCTGACATGCTATTATTTCTTTTGCACGTAAACATTACTTTTCGTACCACCATGATACTTTACTCGTCATCACGTGCATGGCTGCAGGCAGGTTACAACTGGAATGTAGTGTTTGAGGAACGTGGAAGGTTTTCTACCCAGGAGGGCCCTTCATGCAATGGTTGTATTCCCTCGCTGCTGCAACGTGTTCGGGGACAGACTGATGGATGTGTGGCTCTGTTGCTGCAGTTTAGTCTGAGAGCAGACATGCCTCTATATGGATACAGGCCTTTAGGGACAAACAGGCTCATCCAGCCACCGACAATACCAGTACAGGCTATTAATCTTGTCTCTAGGACTCCCCAGTACCACACACACACACACACACACACACACACACACACACACACACACACACACAAAGGAAAATGACGATCTATTCTTTTTGCTTCCTGCTTACCGAAGAAGGGATGAATTATGTATTTCTGCAGATGACAAAAGAGGCCTGTCAGACTGTGCATAATCAAACAGCAGTGCAGCACGCCTGCCAGTGAACATCCATCACTGGCAAGAACGAAACCACACGTATGTACATTTTACTCTAATACAGAAACAAAACCAGTTCAAACATTTGGTTATGGAAACGTCTTTGAAGGATATTATAGGGTTATTGGCAGGGTTACCAGTGACTGCAGATAATTGTGGGAGTTTCATGAACTTTTGCTGCTTCCCAATCAAAGTTGGACCGAGGCTCGGATTCAATAAATCTGCTTTGATAGTAGCTGAAAATATACACAGAAAATGTTTGCACATTTTTCAGATTTTTGCTCCTTTGGCCAATAAATACCCAATTTTTCATTCTTTTAACACTTGTTTCCTTTGTACTCTACATTTTGCCTCTTTTTGTTCCACATTTTTGCCCTTTTTTCACTATTGTACATACACATACCACCTGGTTCCTCTTTTTTGTCAGTTTTTGAGCCACTCTTGACTGCTTTTGGCCCATTTTAGTCACTCTATACTCTTTTCTTGCCACGTTTTTGCCACTTTTGGACCACCTGTTAAGCTGCCTCCACTTGCTCGTCCAAAAAAAAAAAAAAAAAAAAAAAAAAAGAAGTAGCGGTCCGGATTGGCCCACTTCTGTTCGACGGCCCACCGGGACGTTGCCCGGTATGCCAGATGGCGAGTCCACCCCTGCACAGAGGTGAAAGTAATGCATTACAAGTACTCATGTTACTGTAATTGCGTTGCTTATATGGCTACTTGTACTTTTTCGAGTATATTTCTAAATCAGTAATTCTACTTGTACTTAAGTCCATTTTAAACAAACTAAAGTAATTCGTTACAATTCTACACCCAACCGTTACTGAGAATTCTTATTTTTTGTTTTAAAATGATCAACAGACATTGTGAAACTACAAAAAATGAAATAACCAGACAACAATCAAATACATCTCATTATAGCCAAGGTGCCAAAACAGCGTTGAATGCTGGTTATTCTCTCAGTTTTGGAGTTTATAAATGTAGCTATGCTTAGAGCCTGAGAACTTTTTTATTTTGAATATAATTCATTGGTGCTATTTAAAAAAAGAATTTTACAGTTTGACAAACCTTTTATTTTACACAGATGCTTTTGTGGAAAATAAATTAAGTTCCAATTGTGCAAGATTTATTACCAGAAATAAACATGGGGGGGTGAAAGTAACTCGTGACTTTTACTTTGAGTGCTAATTATTTCAGCTAGTTTTGACTTGTACTTGAGTATTTTATGTATGACTTACTTGTACTTGAGTATTTTATTTATGACTTTCTTGTACTTGAGTACACTTTCAATCAAGCAACAGTACTTCTACTTGAGTAGGATATATCAGTACTCTTTACAACTCTGTCACTGGATGCTTTCACACATATAGTCCGGGGGACTCGGTGCGACTCAGGCGGTAAAATCTGCCACATTGTTGCATTTTAATTTGGTCCAGTTCGCTTTCACACATTCTATTTGCCAAGCGCACCAAACTTTCTGAACAACGTCACGCAGGCGAAACCGTCGGTCGCCTATTGGACAGAGTACTTCAACCTCCAATGCCGTGATGATGTGGCGCTGCCCTGTCTCTACTGACAGTCGTGCCTTCACGTCCTATATTTGGTCTCTCGTCCTATGTTTTCCAAAGGAAATCCTAAAAAAAATCACTGCAGAAAAGTCATTAATAATAATTCAAAATAACCCATAATCACACGATGCCACAACCTGTGCTAATGACTCCGCTCCATCTCCATCTGTCAGCGCTCAGAGCCGTAATGACACCGGTAACTTATCGGTACGGATGTGTAATATGTGACGACATGAGAATCTATACGCAGATAAAACAGAGCAGTCAAATGTGCAGCCATTGCTGATCATGTGAACAGTTTGGGGAAACAGAGATGAGTGAAATAAATGAATGATGTGGGAGAAAAACGGAAGGGAGTGAGGAAATGGATGGATGGATGGATAGATATGTGTGTATTGCTGCTAGAGTTGTGAGTAAGTGCTCGTGCCTGTTACCGTGACGGCAGCAGCTTTAAACTTCCTGAGATTTTGAACAAAACCCTTGTCATTTTAGTGCTCACAGCTGCCTCTTCATTTTGCAGTACAGTAGGAAATACATCAATTCTGTTATTTTGATGACTGGAATGATTGATGTCTCATTGATGTAAAACTAGTCTTAAATATAATCTGTGTGATAGATTTAATCAGGATTATTTTTTGTTTGTTTATCAGGATTACCAGGGAGGCCACATGTCCTTGTCTCCATGTATTTGGCACCAGCCATAAAGACTGTGATTTATTACCTCTCCAGGTGTTGGCTTAATGAGAGGAGCTGATGGAGCTCTTTAGTCTAAGTCATTTAACACTGTGGTTTGGGCTTTCGATTGCTTAGCTCAGTTGTCTGCAACCTGCGGCTCTGGAGCCTCATGTGGCTCTTTGACTCTTTTGCAATGGCTTTCTATAGCTTTAAAAAGAAAATTGAAATAAAGACTTGTTAGGCTAATAATGACTAATGAGAATTACAATCATAGTATAACAATTTGTCAAGCTAAAAATAAATGTTGTGCAATGACTTGGGCACCTTTCTACTTTTAATAAAGTGTTTCTTACCCTTCCTTAGGGAGGGCTGGTGATGGTCACAATTATGCAATAAAATAAATTCATTTATTTAATTGCAATAACAAAGCATGCATTGCTGTCTATAAAAAGATTGCACTTCTTGTAGTGTTGACCTTTGACAGCATGTGCAGACCAAGGAAAAAAAAAAAAAAGAAATTCGCAATTAGCATGTGCTAACTGTCTTGATCATGCATTATGTAATTCAAGACACCTTTTGTAGCCCTTCAAATACATTAACTAAAACATTTCTTCTTTCTATAACATTGTGTTTACAGTATGTAAACTGAGATGCGTAAGAATTTGAAGATACAAGATACTTATATATTTCTTGATGTTAATTTATTTTATTTTGTTTTGAACTGTTTTTAAGTTGCCATTTACATGATCAATATAAATCAAATCAAATTAAATCAAACATTATTCTATATAAATTTACCTGTATATAATTTTATACACTGTATTGTCTTCATTGAGAAGGTATTTTCTTCAGCTGTGGGTGTCATGTACTGAGTTCACATCGTACTGAGATTGTGTATGAGCATATATGCGCATGCGTTAACATGCGCACTACCGAATAATGAATTTTTGCAAAAAAAATAAATAAATTCTTGTTTATTTTTGTTTTCAAAGTGAACGGACACGTGTCTTATTTGTTTATTGGATTATGTTGGGGTTAGGGTTACGGTTATAATCTCAACACGGAGGTAAACTCAGACCGTGACACAGGAATGACTTTAATCCAGGTGAGATGAGGCAAAATGGCTTCTTTAAGAGTAAAGGTTTCAGACCCCTGGCTTAGCTGAAAGAAAAACACAGCTAGTTTGGTGTTGACTTTCTTCTAAAAGCTATTGTTTCAGTTTCTCTTCCATCGTTAATCCTGAGTTGTCCCAGCTGATTCAACGGTTTCATTAAAAAAAACCAAAATGTTGCTGTTGCCATCTTCCTTGAAAATCTGATTGACTACTTTATCTGTCCTTTAGAATATCTCTGTGTGTCTGAGGATCCTCTGCTTGCTGAACTGACATGATGTGTACTGGCTTGGACAGCATGTTTAGAAATCCGTAACAGGCTGACATGTAGAAAAACCACTTCACTAAATTGTTCCCGTCACTGCTGTGACAGTCACTTCCTTGAAATTCACCACGTGTCAACAAGTACTATTTGCTGAGAGCCAGAAATCTTTTTAGTCAGAACTGCTGAAGAGATCAATGAACTTTAGAAAATATGAATATATGACTGAAACCATCTTTATCGCCTGGAAACAGAAGAAATACCTGCTTGACGTCACATTAAATAAATAACTAATAAAGCACTAAGGTCATGTTTGGTGCGCTTGTTATTATTTTGTCAAACAGCGGTTTGAAGCTTTTTATTGTTAGCATTGCAGCTCACAGTCCTGTGCTAACCATAGTGGTCACTGCTCTGTCTTTAAGTCCAGATTTTATATATTTACATTTTGTGTGCATCATGTATTCTTTTAGATTTATGTATTTTCCAACAGAATAAAAACATCAAAATTGTATTAAAGATTTGTGTGATTGTGCTTTATTATTATTATTATTATTATTATTATTATTATTAAAAAATAATAATAATAATAATAATAATAATAATAATAATAATAATAATAATAATAATAATAATAATAATAATAATAATAATGCAATCTTAAAAGAAAATAATGACTTCAATCAAACCTCCATCTGCCAGTTAAACAGCCGATCGCACACAACATTTGTAGCTGAGGACTATCACTTTTGGCCATTTGTTTTTTAATCTATTATTATTGTTTTTTTTTTTTCAACTATATATTAGGGAACTCATGAATGTCAGAATTTTAATATGTGAATGGATATGTGCTCTGTTTTATTGTTACAGTTCGTAAGGGATGATTAAAGTATATTTGAATTTGAATTTGAATTTGAAAATGCAACGTTTGACACCCAATTTTTTTTTTTTTGGCAATCAAACACTTTTTTCTTTGATTAAAAAGGTATAATTTTTTTTGGATTGAAGTGAGTAATTCTTTGATTGAAAATAGTTATTGAGTGAAGTAATCTTATTACTTCCATATTATGGGTAGGACATTTGTGTCTATATTATTTAATCCCAGAAACATCACTTCAAAAAAAGAATAAACACTATTTCATTAGTGTTCAAATGCAATTTTCTGGGTTTCAAATATTTGTTTGCATTCAAACCCTTTTTTTTTCTTTAATGAAACATTTTCTTGATTGAAATAATTTTTGTCATTAAAACAACTTTTTTTTATTTTTATTGAATAATAAAGACACAAATCTACCTCCACAGTTCCCTGGAGTTGTGAAAGTGACCAATGTAGTGAATTAATCATGTACCTTTGATTTTCGTGAGTGTCTCTGTTTTTCCAGACTAAATGTAGTAATAAATGACGTACAAATTTGAGCAATACTGGCAGTGTCCGCAATAGAAATATTTCTCATTCTCAGTGTAACAACCCACACTGATGGTGTAAATGTAGAACTAAAATACTAAGCCAGGAAAAAAAAAAAAAAAAAGGTTAAATACCTTGTTTTACATGTATACTCTTTTTATTAAATGGTAGGTTAGCTGTACCATGTATGTCCGAGCACAGTGTGGCATGTACATGTGGTCTATCCTAGCGAACCCTAACAATCCTTATGGTTCACACAACATACTGTAGTTTCCAACATGTAGAAGCTGATGCATATTTCCATTAAGTCTAATATCTTCTAAAGATCAAATGAGTGAATGTGTTTGTTGACTGAACCACACAGGGAATATGTCACTGTAGTTGTACAAAAATGCTGCTAAGTGAAGATTTAAAGGAGCACTGAAAATAGAAATAGTCATAGTTTTCCACAAACCAGACTTTTTAAAAATGGTTGGTGTCGATATTGGTCCATAAGGTAAAAAGTTTATGATGAAAATGCCTGTAGAAAACAAATAAAAAAGCAAATAACGAATACTTTGTGGCAGGAGTTCAGTGTGGCTCTAAGAGGCGTTTTCCCCCAGGACTGCAGTCTACATGTCCTGGGGGATGGGAAAAAGGTTAGAGGTCATATCTCACTGAAGCACAGCCTGGCAGAGTCAACAAAAGCGGACTTTTAGTGCCGACTAACAGCCAATCGTGTCTCTGCTACGCTCTCAGGTGGAGTGTTTAACATTAACCCTTAAACGTTTCAGCAGATTGTGAGCTCAGCCAGTGCGAAGAGGTAAACATGAAGAAAGGACAAACAGTCCTGTGTTCCCGCGGCGTGTTTCAACATAAACTACAAAGTGTTTGGACTAATTGACGAGTTTGGGTACTAAGCTGCAGAATGATTTCCATATGTTCTTCAAAAGGATCATGTCAGCAGCTAGTAATTGACTTAATGAAATGCAGGAACAGGAGTCGGTTCAGCCACAGTTCTATTGAATCGTGATCCTCTCGTGTGACAAGATGAGCTGGCATCTATTAGAATAAAAAGGAACGTGGCTGTTTTGAACTTTTTTTTTTGTTGAACATTATGAAGACTGAAAACCAGAGGTACGGTTTTAGAACGACTTCAAATCAACATTAGATAGTAAAGTCAAAGGAAAACAACTAGCTTACATGTGGTTTGTGGCTACAATGACTCAAACAAGACAAATATAGAATGTGGTTTTTATTTAACATGGGGTGTCATGTTTTGTTTTGAAGAGTCTGACTCAAGTGTTGTGTGTGTTCACGTTCTGCTGCTTGAACTGGTAAGAAACCAGTTTAGTTACCAGGAAACATGAAAATTGGTTAATAAGAATAAAGTAAGTGAAAAGCACCACTGATGATGTTTTCCTTCCATCCATTTATCCATCCATCCATCCATCCATTCATCCATCCATCCATCTATCCATCCATCCATCCATCCAATCCACACATTTTGTTTCATTATTTTAGGCCACACAAACAGGCTGCCCTTAACAATAATAACTTGCTCTTAAATGCTCGTCTGTTTAAATAAGTTACAATCCATCACTCAAACTAATGTATCGTGACACATCCTTTTAAACTTCTTCTCAAGGCAGAAGTGTTTTCCTGAACCAGCGACGACAAATGGACTCAGCCTATGTGACTCCTGCTTGTACTTGCTTGTCTGAAAAGAAAAACAACATATTTTGAGAAACTGGTGACCAGTTGGTGAAGAGTCATGGGAAGGTTTCTTTTCCATGTTTGTTTTCTTGCGTTTCAGAAAAATAAGATAGCTTGTCTCTTTCCTTCCTCACATCAGCAGTTAAACTGCAAACGTGGAATCAAATGGG
Source organism: Gouania willdenowi (assembly GCF_900634775.1). NCBI lineage: Eukaryota > Metazoa > Chordata > Actinopteri > Blenniiformes > Gobiesocidae > Gouania > Gouania willdenowi. The sequence continues at coordinate 19,994,512 of NC_041064.1, forward strand.
ATCTGAACAAACACCCCATTGGTAGTGCGCTGACAAACTGTTCAGTTTTGCGGGATTGTTGGAATGGGCGATGAAGCTTTTAAAACCAAAAAGAATGAGCCCACACACATACCTCCCTATTGCCTTGAACAGACTGTGTGATGAGGCTTGGAGAGTAGTCCACTCTGCCGGAAATAAAGAAGTAGAAGAAGAAGATGGCTTGGAGACTAAAAGAAGACAAACATGGTGGACCAAACTACTGTTTGGTTCCCCAAAGACATGCGGTGACATGCGTGGAGGTTTTGTAGTTATGCTGCGTTCACAGCAAATGCGTCACGAAATGTTTGTGCGACCAGATTACATACAAAGTCAATGGATAAATGCGTCCCAGATGCAAAATCTTTCCTGTGCGGTGGTGCGATCCGATCCGCACGTCAAGAGTGTTGGCTGCGTGAGCGCGCTCCCAATTTTTTGTCATATCCGCACATTCGCAAGAGTTGAAAATATTGAACGCCTGCGACTGTTTCGTATGACGAAAGCCAATCAGAGTCTAAAAGTTCTCTGTGAAATGTTTTGTGCGGCAGACGCGTCCGGTGCCACAGAAGACGCATTTGGTGTGAACGAGTGCTGATCGGGTCGCATTTTTCCGTCCGAGTTTGACTCAAACTCGACAGAGCAAAACCGAACCCACCAGGCATTCAGATATTAATGTCCGAGCCCGACCCGAAACTGACAGTTAAATCCTAATTTTTCCTCATACAAATGATATATTTATATTTTTTTAAGTGGTAAGCCCACTTTTATTAACAAACAACTGTTAATGTCAACATCAGATCAGTGTGCGGGGAAACGAGCGAACGTCAAACACAAACAGGGGTGCACAAAAGACTCAGTGGATCTATTCAAATAATCAACGTATCAAAACTAAGGATAATCCATGTTCTTGTGCAGAAAATTAATTGTATGTACTGTGGATTGCATCAAGGCTGTCCTCTGCTCCATGGTCTGCTGCACTGAGGCTGCACTCACTGCTACTGCTGCTGCTGCAGGAATGGAAAGAACGCTGCGCGCAACGACACTATGTGACCAAACCTGACCAACAGTTACATATCTGTCCGAACCCGACCTCTCGGGTACTGTTGGGCTTCGGTCAGTTATCCATGCTAAACTTGCAGTAAACAGTCAAGTGAACAGCAAGTAAATATATTTATATATATATATTTTTTTGGTTTTTGTTTTGAACGGTGAGTAAATAAATTACCGTGTCACAGCATCAGCTGCTCTGATATGAAGAATTCACGTGCACTCCCGTGCTGGCTTGGATGATGACTGCCCTAAAGGCCGTCGTGTCACTACATGGAGTCTTATTTCTTAATCTTGCCCTCTGCTCCTTTAAATATTAATGACTAAACATTGATGTTGTATGAGCTTTTGTGAGCTCTTTAACCCAAAGCTGACATGCTGTTCTCTACATGTGACTGCTCTGTTTCTCTTACTAGTAAAAGCACAATGCCTTCCTATGTTACTCATTGTACTAGTTTATCATGCAGTGATTTCTGACTCTGGCTGAAGATGATGGGTGAAGACGAGTTTGTCCCAGGGCTATGTTTATGAAATGTGAAGCAGAAGCACTAGTCAGCAGCTGACGTGTTAAACAACTCATTCTTTGTTTGGTCTCACAGAGATTGAGTTGTCTGTGTGAAGCTGTGGGTTGGTTTTGTCTGTGGCAATATGTGGTGGTTTCCTTAGACTCAGCTGTTAAACAAACAGTGTGCGGTTGTAGCAACAACAAAAAGAAAAAGAAAAAACCCAGTGACTCATGCCAGTGTTGGTCAGTACGGGATCATTTTTACGAAACTCAAACTGTTTGTATGAGGTTAACTTTGATTCATCAGCAGTTCATGCACACATGATAAAACGTGAACATTGATCACTGACTGTCAATACCATATAGCAGTGTTTCTCAAATGTGGGGTCGCCTGAGATTTAAAAAAAAAATGTAAATTGATTTTTGAAACATTTTAACTATTATTTTTTTCTCTTTTTTTTTTAAATAAAAAAATAAATAACAGTATTTCTATACTTTCACTTTGTGAATCTAATTAAAATAAAATGCAGTAAGAAAAAAATAAATAAATAAATATATATATATATATATCTGAGCTCAAACATGATCAAACCTAATTCTAGAAAAAAAAAATGTCTTTGGGGTCGCCAGAAATTCTTGATATCAAAATGGGGTCAAATCCAAAAAAGGCTGGGAACCACTGCACTAAATACTTTTTCTATCCATTTATTTACAAAATGAGATTTTTTTTTTAATGTGTGTTATCGCTCGTTCATTCTATCATTATCCTCTATAGTTGTTTTTTAAATAGTTTTATAAGGAAAATGTTGTAGTCAGACAAACGGGGTACTTGGATTCATAAATAAGACAAAAGGGGGTACTTGATCCATATAAGTTTGAGAACCACTGCCGTATAGTATATGTCGCTGTCAGATCTAGCTTTAGATTTTTTTTAAATGTAGTTTCTGAATGACTGATGTATTCTTTTGAGTCGTGTAACCTGTATTAACAGTGACGATTGTTTGAAAATAAATACCGGTGTTCATTACAAGCTCTCAAAAGAATGAATTCCTAGAATAGATGTTGTTGTGTGGTCAGCGTGTGGCATGTTAAACATTTGACATGATTTCCAGAGCAACATAACATTGGACAGTGAAGGAAACTGATTTATAAATGATAGTTTTAGTCATGGATACAGCTGATAATGAATAAAGTATTGCATAATGTGAAATGTGTCAAACTGTGAACAGCCGACTCTGTCCACAGGTATCATGTTCCACACTGATCTGTGCTGAGGTGCAAACAGAGGCAGTGATCCTCATCTCATGTGTTGACTTGTTTCTATGGGCACACCATCTGTTCACATCCTCCCATTTCACAAGAAAAAGGAACACCTAACATCCATATTTTCAACTTTGTGAGCTCTGCTTCTGTCTCGCCTCAAATTTTTGCTTCCAAAATCTCATCTTTGTCTTTGTCTTTATGCTGACAGTTGTGGCTGTTGCCTGGTAACGTCATACGCGTGCCAAGGAGGAAACTGGCTTGCAAGAGTGAAAAAGCATGTTAAACCGTCCTGATATGTGACTCTGGGTTTCACACTCTGCCCATGATATCAAGAAGTCATTATCGCCTCATAGTGGGAAAGAGAAGAGTCTAGAGCGACGACAGGATCATCGCCTGCTGTAATTTCGTGGCACGTCTCCATTTACCGTGTGTGTGGGTCAGAAATTGAGAGTCATTCCAACGAAATGAACACTTACTGCTCTCAGAGTGTAAGGACTGCCAGCGTTGGCTGCATGAAACCGTGGCCAGGCTCCTTTCACACACAGTCGGTGTTTTATCCTGTAATGACTATGAACATACTCTGACACTGTAAGCTACATTCTTCCTCATTCATTCAAACCAATCCACTAAACTAGTGATTCTCAACTGGTGGGTCGGGACCCAAAAGTTGGTCGCGGACCTGTACGGGCAGGGTCGCAGACAGCTGGTCAAAAATAAATACATACTTAATGTCTCTCATGTTGGACTTGTCTTTTATTTTGAAAAAAAAAAAAATTCTTTTGACAGGCATGCTGTGAAATGCAGGTTACACAGGAAAATATAAAGATTAATGTTTTATAATGTGTTTTCAACAGCTAATTTTTAAAAATTAAATTTGTTTGGTTGAATTCTGGAAAAAAGTGGGTCGCGATTTAATGACCGTGACAAAATGTGAGTCCCTGGGTGAGACCAGTTGAGAACCCCTGCATTAAAGAGAGGTTTATCCTTACATGACATGCACACTTGCTAGATAGAAGAACTATTTTTGTTGCAAATTTTAATAGTTCCCCATATCATTTTGAGATACACTTTTTTAAACTGTATTTCTTATGAACTTGGTTGTCACTTTTGCAGTACAAGTTATTGGTATTGATGGTTTTTCGTTCGCAATTCTAGTTCAGTCAGGATCACTTTAGTCATTATGTTTATTATCATGCTGCAACCCCGGTAGACATCAGCATCATCTCTACTGTTGAAATCTTGAGGTATTTTGGCACTGTATCACAAGATTTTGTAAGTTGCTGTGTTGCCGTCATGTGATTTAAACATGGTGGAGCAGCTAGTTGAGACAGCTTTGGGGAAGCTGCAGCAGGTCAGTGAATATAAGAAACTATTTTAGAGAGTTCTTATAACACTTTTCCGATTACATTAATATTGTAGCTGTAATTTGGGGTGAGCAGTGTTACACACTGGAAACCCACTGAGTTTAGATTTGGCGGTAAGGGACTTCTCTGCCCTTCAACACAGCTGCGTGGAATGCCCAAAGCAAAGGGATCTCCCCCTCGCTCTTCCATGAGCTACATGGAAATGCATAAGCAGAGAGAGCGGTCAGCAGGACCCCCTGGAACAAAATCCCTGATATTAGATGGCAACAGAAGACACTGTTTAATTAGACAGAAGACTTCACTGCCACGCGATGCACCCTCTACGATGAAGAGACATTTCATGGTCCTTAATTGTTTCCATTTTAATGTTGCTCGCTCCTAACACAAAAGAGAGACCTTTAATTTTTTCACCACCGTGCACCCTACAATCAGTACATGAGACCTTCTCCTGGGTCATGAACCAGCCATTCTCAACCTGTCTGTTTCCACTTTTCATTTAAATTATTTTCTTTTTTGTTTCATCACCTTTTCTATTATTTGTTCTCTCTCTCCAGCTGCTTCTCGACTTGACCTAAACACTGTGTGCAGGCAGTTCTCATGAGAGTTGCAGTGTCATAGTCTCAAATTGCATATGGACTATTTCAGATACCGTTTAAGAAAACTCCAATTAAATATATATATATATATATCTATATATATATATATATATATATATATATATATATAAATTCAATCTGCCATAGTGGCTAGTAGGATTGACAGTGTTACCGGCCACTGCTGAAATTCACCAGCATTTGGCCAGTTGGCTGGTGTTCAAACAAGCCCTGAGTATATTGATCTGGATCCCCTCCAACAATTAATGCAATCCTGGCGTTGTGTCTTGGTTAAAATTTTGTCTAAATCCTTTAAGTTCTTTTGAAAATGTTCCCTTTTTGGTGCAGGTAATAATATCTGGTTGAAGAACCACTTGCTGGTAAAAAGTGTTAAGATGCTACACAACCTATGAATATGACATAAGCTGTTGGTAACATGCTGTTTCCCTATTCCAACGCAACCAGTTTAAATGTTATCTCCATTTTATTTCTTTATTTTTTTTACCATCAATTTAAATTAGCTATTTTGCTGAAAGGACTCTATTGGTGCCAAAGCTGTTGCTTGCAGTTTGAACTCTTGCATCCAGAACAAAGATGAGAGGTTGAATTGTGACTCTGGATTAAAGGGGGTACTGAGTCGGTCATCATCAATTGTTTCAGGATGAAAGCAAAAGAAAGGAGTTCACATAGCGACCGGTCAGCTGGTTTCCAGCCAGCTGTCCGCGACTGTTTCAGGAATATAGGAATGTCCCTCCCTTCCCTTCCTCCACCCACAAAACCACAGGGACAGCCCTTGTTTGGCACCCATCCACCCACTCAGTCTGCATTCACATGCCAAACAACGATGAACAGCAGGAGATGCTCTTCAGTGCAAAAAGCAGTTCGGTAAAAATGTTTTCCTTTGTGGTTGGTGCTTTAAAGAAAATACCTCACACGGTGTTTGTAACAGGATATTGAAAAATAAATTGAAAACTAAGATGATTTGTTGAAATGGTTATGTCAAACAATGTTTCTATGTCATTACATTAAATATGTAAGATGAAGGAATAATATTATTTACCCATTTACATTTAAGTCTTTGGAGATTTTCAAAATTAATTTATTGCTATAAAATTTCATAAAAGTATCTACCAACACCAAAGACTAAATCATCAACCAATTAGTTAGGAAGCATCTGAGAAATGTATTAAATACTTTACCGTACTGTTTACAGAGCTCTGAAAATACAGATGTGTAGTTATTCGTCAGAACTGCTGCTTTATAATTCCTCTGTGCTAGGGGTCAACACAACCTAATCATAAAACAGGCTGCAATGGAACTCTGACCTCAACACCCTCTGAATATTGACCCTTGTGGGTTCAGAATAAGGAGAGTAACTGTCTCTCTCTAGTCTGTAACTATATTTAATCAAGAATTATAAAATATTCATTAACATCAATCATTATGTTCTTGGCTCTCAAGACAATGATGACTAGTTTTCTGATGGTGTTTAGAGTATGTCATATCTTAAGCAGTATTAAGCCCGGTTTATGGTTGACGGGCGCGGGACGTTGCGAAGTACAGAGCCGTACTGCTACTACTTCCTGTAGAATTTTCTCTACCGCCCTCTGTATAGTATAAACACTAATGCACTCCTGTGGAGTGCGCGTGCGGTCTGCGATTGGAGCCAGGCAAAAGTAAAGCGAGCCTTTTATACCTTATAATGGTTTTGCTACAGTGATATGCATTCCTTTAGCCTCATTCAGAGGGCCAAAGTTGAAAAACTTTTCTTCCTTCATTTTGTCAAAAAGTTAGATTTTCCCCCCTTATGAGTCATAAGGTGGAAACTCCTCCTCCTGCCTATTCTGGCTCCTCCTGCCCTACATAAGAATGTGAGCTCCTTCCTCTTAAACTACCTCACAGGTAAAACAAACATAGTGAAGGCAGGTTGATATTACAGTTAATATCACAGTTGATATCTTTACTGTCAGTATATAGATAATTCAAAGCGCAGCGTGAGCGCTCAGTTTCACTTTTAGCAGCTGTTATACCGCCTCATGTCGCCTTTATGAGATGATTTCGCGTGTTTGTGACCCAATGTGACGCAGAGGTAGGACAAAACAATGGACTATCACCTTAAATGGACTATTCTTGTGGTTAGAAGAGGTGAGGATGACAAGAGAGTGACGTAGCAGCTCATGTAAGTGTTTAAAACAGCTGACTCAGCTGACATTTGAGAGAATTCTTCACTGCGGCGCAGCACAAACGCTCACAATCAGTTTCACTTTTAGCAGCAATTATATCGCTGCGTATCGCTTTTATGGGATGACCTGACGTGTTTGTGACCCAATGCTACGCAGCGGTAGGACAAACGAATGGACTATCATCTTAAATGGACTATTAACTAAGGAAGACTGTTAATGATTTATTCTCCTGTTGCTGTGATAAACACGTGTGTGTTTAACAGGCAAGTTTGAGAAAATAAACCTCAAATACTATGTTGTATGGGTTCTTAGAACAAATGGAGATGGGTGAAAAATAGCATAATACTGGACATTAACATTTCTTTCTAAATTTCTGTTCAACTGGAAGAAAAAGTGTGACATCTGGACCTCCCATACATACGTCAGTAATTTACCTGTGAGTTGTTAGCCAACTATACAAAGCAAATAAAACAGGTAGCAATATTATCTTTATGGTCACAGCCAAGTTAAAATAGCGACATTGTGAATATTAAAAAGAGCTGTGTTGAAGAAGTAAAGAGATGTAACTAAATTATAAAACTATTAGGCTATGATGGAGAGTGAAATTAGTTTTATGCTAGTGCTAATGTGTTAGCCTCTGACTGTGTTTGAGGGACACTAAAGGTTTACCATTAAGAACAGTGGGTATCACTGCTGCTGGTACACATTAAACACAGAAAACTGATTAAACAGCAAACACAATAGGCCTAAAAGTCAAACAGCGTGTGTCCTCTGAGCGCAGGGCCATTACAGACCTCACTATGGTTGAGTCCATCTCCACCAGTCAGTGAAGCCAACTTGCCTTTATGACCCATGGTTTTCTCCTGCCGAGTGGGTTCAAATTTCATGCTTCTTCTACTGCTCAAAATAGCACTGAACCTAAACTTTCTTAGAGTGCAATGTGAATATTATAGGTTCGACTGAGCTCTCAAGGGACTGAAGACGAAGAAGCCAAAAGATGTCAACCATTCCTTTTGCTTTTAGAGAGCTCTAAATACACTTGCCCTGTTTGTTATTCTGAAATAACTGCAGTATTCATGTTTTTTTTGTTTGTAAAATGTAGGTTCTGAGCAGCTTCATTGGAGGCATTTTAGCCATGCCAGTATTGGGCTGGACTCACTTTTTAGCTGTAAAGTAAATTTAGACTTTAAAAACAAAATGTTCCTAAAATTTGATGTGACACAAATAACTGATTTACGTTTACCTCGTGAAGTGCTCATTGCAAATATTGTTGTAATGATATAAAAAAAAAATCTTAAATTTGGGGTTTTAAAGTCATCATCACAATTTTATCATTTATCATATCAATATTGATTTGTTACTGAATGCAGGTATAAGATTTATTTTAATCGCAAAATATACTGTTAAGTTATCATAAAATGTCATAGGATAATATCTGTATTTTCACTAACTACATACTATCCATCCATTTCATAGATTTTTATTTTATTATTCATCTATTTTATTTATTAATTGAAACACAATCAGGGGAAACCTAATACTCTATGCATCCAAAATAGGACAAGCTGCAGAGGCTAGATTTCAACATTACAAATCAATATATAACATTATGTTTGATAGACAACCAAGCCAAAGCTGCAGCAGCACTTTAGAAAAGGATCGATTCAGTTTCAGGAGGTGTAATTGAAATCATTCTCATTTTTTAACATGCCATCATGACATGAGGCATTATAAACTTTAGCGCCACGTGGATTCATTGTCTACTTTGCTCAAATATAATTTCTTCTAACTGCAGCAACGCAACAACTGTGCGAGAGGGACAGAAAAAGTGGAACTGATACCTAAAGCAGGTGTTTCACACTTACAACCACAATACCCTGAAATATAAAGTAATCTGCTCCCCGTGAATCCCTCATTCCACGGGGATCCCTTTAAGCCATAAATGTAGTGTCAGGAAGAAGCCGACTTACCCTCCCAGCACTGAGCTGCAACAGTATCATAACGCAGGCTGTACTGAGCAAATAAAGAATTAAAACAGCTGAGTCGCCTTGGGAAAGCACAAATCCTTGAGTTTCTCTCTGCCTTTTTTCAGCTTTAATCCATCCCTAATCTGATTATTATACCAAATCTTTTTTTACTTTGTCAGATTAACATTTTGTATGACACAAAAAAACACTATTGATTTGGGGAGCCTGTTTAGGAAGTGTAGGACAAAACTGTGTCTAAAAAAAAAAAAAAAAAAAAGTCACACTGTGGATTTTACCATTCCGGTCTCAAAAATGACTTGAGGGAAATTTTTTGTGTGTGTGGCAACACAATTTCCTTACGTTTTTTGTGCTGGAGGGAAATATAGCAGGTGTGACATGATTTTTTTGTGCTGCAAAGCGTTGCCTTAAATGTCTAGTAATTGATAAAAGAAAAAAAAAAAAAAAAAAAAAAAGGTAGGTAGGTAGAAAAAAATTGATTAAAATTCTATTTTTTACATTTTTTTAGAAAATTATTATTCCTTTTCAAATACACGTCTCACACATACAATATCAAATAACTGTATCCTAAATATGAATCTAGTTCAAATATAATGCAGTATAAAGATATCCGAGGTGGTGCAATGTATGTGTAGCACACTTTAATAAAACTGATCAAAAACGAATATGGACATATGTGATATCAAAACGGGTCATGACACGAAAACGGTTGGGAACCTCTGCCCTAATCCTAACCCTGAAAAAAATGTCTAATAAGATATAATTGCAAAAAACACGATCCAGTTGAAAAACACAAGTTTCAAAGTCGTGTTCAGCAGCACAAAATAGAAACATTCATTTCTGTGACAGTGTTTCCTTGTGTGACTGTGTTGAGATTACAGCATGTCAGCATGGATGGGATCAATGCTGTATGTTATCAAAAACACACATGCAAAATATTGATATCGTAACTGTTGCCCAATGCTTTTATCCAGTCTACAGCTGCACAATACAAGCTTTTACCTAACTTCTTAAACCATTTCACTGATTTCTTAATAAAACAAGCAGACATCTAAAAGCCATGTCCCACAGCTGAAAGCTTTAAAGAGGAAAGATGGTCTCCTCTTAAGAGAAACCCACATTTACATCATGCTCTGTTAGTTATTCAGATAAATGGACGATCCCGTAGGCTTCTTGGTAACAGAAAGGCTCCAGAATCAGAAGACAGCAGCAGTGACCCTAATGGGAAAACTCTGTATGATATAAATATAACCTTAAGTGAAGGGGACAAAGACAGCCTTACCAAAGGAGACAACTTTTACACAGCGCAATGTTTGTTTGTAGCTCTATGCATGTTTTCATCATTTTACTTTTTTTTTCCTGGACTGAATTAAATGTTGTGTCCTTTAGAATAAACAGCAACAAGCGGACTTTAGTTAAAGTAAGTTTGGTAACACTTTACTTGAAGTTTTATACATAAGGCTGACATTACGCTGTCATTAGCATGAATAAGGTGTCATGAAGGCAGTCATTAAGTGTTGCACGCTAAATTATGACAGCTTTAGCTAAATTATGACAGCTTTAGCTAAATTATGACAGCTTTAGCTAAATTATGACAAATGACACCTTTGAAGCTATGTTGGCATTTTTTGGGTTAGGTCAGGGGTCTGCAACCTTTACTCTACAAGGAACCATTTAACCTCATCTCACCTGGATTAAAGTCCTCCTGGAGCCGGAAAAATAACCTTCTCAATGAAGACAATACAGTGTATTCAATTCTATACAGTTAAAATGATATAGATTAATGTTTGATTTAATTAGATTTGATTTATACTGATCATGTAAATGGAAACTTGAAAACAGTTTAAAATAAAATGAAATAAATTGACATCAAGAAATACAACAGTATCTTTCATCTTCAAATTCTTATGCATCTCAGTTTACATGAACACAATGTTACATAAAGAACATTTTTTTTAGTTAATATATATGAAAGGCTACAAAAAGTAACTTGAATTTGAAAATGCTCATTTCTTGCCACACATAAAACATGCTTATTTGACCTGTACATTGGTGGTTAAATGAATCTGTCCCCACACAATTAAAATCTTTTCTTCCAGAATAGTGTTTTTGTTGGTTTAAATATCTTGTTTAAAACTTAAGGTTAGCCAAAGGTGCAGGAAAGTTGATGGTCTGTAGGAAGTAGGAAGGTGCTGAGTCATTGCACAACATGATTTATTTTAGGTTAACAAATTGTTATATCTTGATTTTATTTGTCATTAATCATTAATAGCCTCTGTAAAAAAAAAAAAAAAAAAACTATTTATTTCGATAGTTGTTTTTTAAAGCTACAGGGAGCCATTGCAAAAAAAGTCAAAGAGCCACATTGGGCCCCAGAGCCGCAGGTTGCAGACCACTGGGTTAGGTGGAGTAATCTAGTCTGTTAGGTAGGGTTAGGGGTTAGGAATTAGGGTTAAGGTTAGGGTTAGCGGTTAGGGTAATGAAGGATTAGGTTTAGGGCTAACGAACGACACTTAATGACACCTTATTCATGATAATGACAGTGTAATATCAGCCTTATGTATACAACTTTAATTTAACGTTTTAATTGACTTTAGGCAAACATCTGCTTGTTGTTGTTGGGCTTTGATGAACTCATAAATTGTCCACTATCCCCGAATGGGATCAGCTGGTAAAAGTGACAAATGGGTGAGAAGCAATTTTGTAATATTATCACATTAAACTGTCAAACAGAAAGCTGAACTTTTATTTTAAGCTTTTATAGGGTTATGTTTTGGGCGTCTAAAGTGCTGAGCAAACTGAAAAGCTCAACCTATTCAACTTGAGGCAGTACAGGTGGAACTTAACTTTCACATTGTGTATACAGTTAAAGCCATTGTATACGTATTACAGCTGGAAGACCGAGGAGTTTTGAGATGATCCTGACTGAAAAGGAGAGTAGGTCAGGCCTGACATGATGGCGTGACACTTAAAAAGATTTATTGTTGTCCTTTCCTACCGTGGCAAAGGTTTCCCAGGAAAGCATTAGTATTCAGGCTCAGGCCTGCGATAAGAGAGCCCCCTCCCTTTGTGCTCTGGCTGTTTAAAGGGTCAACAGAGCTCAGGAGGAGGTTGAAGGAGGTGGAGGAGGAGAATGGGACTCCAGCTGGAGATCCTGATTATTCTTTAAATCTACCTCCAGTTCAAACAAGTGATGTTGCTGTTAGATGTGTGTTCTCAGTGAGTTTTAATTTGAGCTTTCCCTAAATTCCAACTTTTTGTTCTCTGACATCATGCTGTATGAGGCAACTGCTGCGTCACTTCCTTTTACAAATAGTTGCACGTCATCACATGCGGCCCACACATGTTCCTGAGCTGAGACTGTACTGAAGTGTTTGTGGGGTTGATTTGTGTAAGAGATATGGAAAGTGTTTGCGTAAACCTGGCCATTTGTTGAGAAATCACTCCCACAGCCCACACGTTACTCATCACTTCCTGCTTTCTAAGTCAGAAACATTACTGGAACAAGCAAATACAAAAAAAAAAAAAAAAGGGACGTGGCTTTTTTTTTTTTTCCACTTTTTACAAAGCAAAGCTAAAAATGCTTCCATGAGTTATTGATGCCCTTTAATGGCACTCAAGTTCAGCAAAGGACATCTGGAGTCTGCTTTACTTTACGATCATCATCTACGCCCAATGCAAGAGACAAAGAAGAATGTTTCTGGACTCGCCAAGACAGGGAGGGCTTAATTTGTCAACTTCATGTCAACAAAACACTTGAAATTGACAACATTTAATTAAAAAAACAGTTTTGAAATATATTTTTTTCTCAGATTTTTTACATTTTATGTATTTTTAACCTATTGACAGTTTTGACTATAGGCTGGGATACACTGTGTGATTTTTCCAATCGTTGTATTCAGCTCCAGCTCAAACTGTGCGACTTATGGGCAGAGCCCAAATGTGCGCAGCTCACGATTCATTTTCTCACAATATGTGGTCCTGACACGATCTGACTGCTCACACTGTACGTCCAGACAGGTCACGTCGGGGTCTTGTTTTCCGGAAAAGCAACGTACAAATTAAAAGAAGAAGAAGAACTATGAAGCGTCGCCATAAATACAGAAGAAGAAGAACCCGGAAGTGGAGAGACACTCGCAAATCTCAGCAAAAAGAGCTTTTTAAAAAATAAATAAATAAAAAAAAAATCATAGACCAGTAACTGACTGGACAGACGTGGGCATTATGGTCCGTCAATTTTACAGTGGTCCAACGGTGTTTGCACAATTGTGAGAGTTTGAGATACCCTCACGAGGAGCCACAAGGATTTCAAACATGTTTGATTTTCTTACGACCATGCGATTGCTAGTTGGGAGCTGATGATTTAGCAGAGACTTGGCCCTATTCCCAAAAATAGATGCACGAGTCAAAATCGGCTAAAGATGGGCCAGTGTATACCTGCCTTTAGTCAGTGGTTCTCAAACTGTTTTGGCTCATGTACAACCTTTCTCTAACTTTTGAATTCAAATACCGCCTTTGTTCGACAAACACATTTTGCTCTGAATTCTGTAAAAAACAACTTTAAAACACAATGATGGAATGAAGGAGTGATAACACACACTTGAAAGAATCTCGTTTTGTAAATAATTGAATGAAACACTATTTAGCGCCTTCTGAATAGATTTATTTCCATAGTTTCCCTTGTTTTTGTGTGTTGTTGGTGTTATTTTAAATTATTTTCTCTCAGTGTGTGGGTTTTTGGTGTCGTTTGAGTGTTTCTTATGTCATTTTGTATGTTTCTCTGTTATTTTTGTGTATTTTGTAGTGATCTCGCATATTTTTTCTCTCAGTTAGTGGGACTTTGTTGTCATTTTGTGTGTTGTTGCTAAGTATTTTTCTCTCTTAGTGTGTTTTTTTTGTCATTTTTTTTGTATGTTGTTGTTTTTTGTCTGTTCTTTTTATTATTCAGTATATTTTTCTCAAATTTTGTGTTTTTGTTGTCTTTTTGTGAGTTGCTGGCAATATTTATTATGATTATAATTTTTTAAAACTAAAAATAAACATTATAAAACCACATATTTTCAATGCTCTCATCTGTTAATTTCTCAAGTACCCCCTGTAGTGCCATCGCGTACCCCTAGGGGTACACGTACCCCCATTTGAGACTTAAATATGCATAAATCATGGGATAAATGTTGTTTCCTGGTGACATATTGAAAGTGTTTTTGAATCATAATTTTCTAAAGTTTATAAAACTGTCACAGATAAGTACTGATGTTATTTGAAAGGATATAATCTGTACTTTAAACTCTCATCAATGACACAGTCAGCAGTCCTCCTCTTTAAGACCCTGCGCCTCGTCACAGCCAGGAAATTACAGATCCACTGCAGCCTAAATCCTAATCCAGGACTAGCCTGCTTCTGTGTCTCTGGAATCACCCCCGGAAGAAGGATCTGTCTCTGCATCAAAAGTAAACAACAAAAAAAAAGCCTGGCAGGTGGAATCACAAGCCCTGGTTTTTTGGATTGAAGTGATTCAGGATGTCTTTATACTCTCAGAAGTCATCAACCATCATGGTCTGAGCTTCTTTCTCGTGGGTGCAGCTTTGACAGACATGCCAGCACTTGTGGTCACCAGCTGTCGTCTGATGTTTTCATTCAGCCTGGAGGAAGGGGGGGTTCTCATGATGATGACGATGATGGACTAACACATACATTGAAGGCCATGGGCGCCAACAATTCTTCACATGCCTTAGAGTCCTCTTGTCCTAAAGATACACATGATGGGGCGTCTCGTGCACAGTATTTGATTACCGACTGAAAGAAAGAGAAACATTTCAAAAATTATTTTGATGATTGAAATGGGAAAAATTGAGCAATTTAAAAATGCACTCAAGCAACAATTGAGAAAGAATTGTCTTTAATACATGTAGGAGTCCTGGAAAGAACTGATAGTGGTTTCCAACTTTTTTTGAATCGTAACCCCATTTTTATATCCAGAATTTCAGGCGACCCCAAATACATTTTTTTCTAGAATTAATTGTTGTTTGTTATATTGCATTGGGGCCAATGACGTGACACCTAAATGTTCTGTCCAACTCTATTTATTTTAGTTAAAAAAGGTTTAAATGCATAACAAGATACCAAATATGTAACTTAGTATATATGTGCTCACTTAGATTTATTTTTTTAAAATCATATTTACTTTCGTAATTTATTCTGTTATTCAAGTGCAACTGTCTGGCCATGGCAAATTCTTAAATCTTCTTCTGCTTTATTTTAATCATATTATTGTCCTGTATAATATTTCAAAGTATTTCTATTTTTATTTCCATCATGATATTTATGCAAACCTCGCCCGATAATGCCCTTTTTATGAAATATCATGCAGTGAAATCCATAGATTTTTTTAACCGACCCCAAGGTTGGAAAATACTGGGTCACTGTGAGTTAAAACCACTTAACAGTTGTTTAACTTGTGGAGCTACAAAGCTATACTTTATCTGCAAATCACTACAGCTCACACCTAAAATGTTGAGCTTTCTCCTGGTAGTAGGAAAACTAGCATTTAATAACATAAATAATCTATTTAAAACCCACAGTAATTGGTTTTTGGCCTTGAAAATGAAATATGTAACAATAACCCTTACCCCACCCCCATACTCATGTGCATGAGCACAGAAACACAACAACAAAGTGCTTCTATTTCACTCAACACAACTCATAAATCCACGTTTCCATTGCATCTCCAGTGGTGCCACAGTTTGTAATAGACAACGTTTTTCATTATGAACTTCATCGCTCCAAATGAGAAATGTAAAAATATATATAGAAGTGTAAAAATGCAAACTCTGCAGTTTGTTGGGCTTAGTGGTGACAGGACTCTGAAATAGGTTACAATGCTCTTTAATCTCATCTTATTTCCTTTCCTTTCCCATAAAAATTTGCTTATGTGTCCCTATTTGCCCTCTCACTTATTGACAGTTTTTTTTTTATGAATTGCCAATTTTTCCCCACTGCAGCACTATTTCCCAGAATGCATTGCAGCGAGGCTGCTGAGGACATCTGTGTAATAAGCATTCATTGGAGCATTGAGATGAAAAAAGAGCCACTATTAGAGCTGCCAGCCCTCATTTTCTTCCACACCAAGCACTCTGTCGCCACCAATCGCACATCTGCTCCGCTGAGACCGTCTTCCCCGTCCCAGGATGCATTGCTTGTCCAGACACAGCATTAACATTCAGTGCACTTGTGAGGAGTGTCGATAATGATGTCAGGCTCAGCTTTGATTTGAGCATTTCTGGCTCTTTGTAGCCGATATCAAACAGCACATCGCATCTGCCAAGGGCTGCATTTGAAACAGCATGTGAAGCATAGAGAATATCTATATGAATAAACAATGTGTGGAGTCAGAGTCAAGGCTCTGCCACACTAACCTTAGAAAGCCAGACTCGGGTCAGAGAGATTTCAAAGCTGTAGAGAATTTCCCACTGATGTGTAAAAACGCTTTAAAGTGTCATATAGAAAAACACCAAATACTAAACAATCCTCCTGGTTTTATTCCAGTTAATTAGAGAAAAACATATTTTAGATGAAAAAAAGTTTGCAGGCAGTTTCACCCCCGTATACATATTAGTGCTTTAACATTACAGCCTCATCATGGATCAGCATCTGTATGGATTTGGTTGTGTTCATAATTTTTGCAGCATTTACACTATCCCTAGTTCGAAACTCAGTTAAACATAGACTAGAGAATCAAAAATTTGAAGTTGAGTCTTGAACCAGGACCAGATTTATATTTCAGAAAGTGAAAGTTTAGAATATTGTTGTTTGAGATTTTGTGTGTTAAAGAATAATTAAATAATGATAATGGTAATTTTTTACCAGATACTGGACTTTTTAGGCGACCCCATTTCAATTACTGGTGACCCAAGGATGAAAAACACTGATTTAAAGTCTGCTTGACCACACACAGTAATGTGTGTGTGTGTAATGTCTGTCGGGATATCTGTTGTAATCATGTTGAGAAAACCAAAAACAATGTATTGATTTGACATTAATGACCAAAATATTAAATTGTACCTGTTTGCATTATTTGGATTATGTTCAAAGCAAAGATATCACCAACACGATACGGTTCATTAAATATAATTTTTTCATTTCTGCAATGTTTCAGAAATAAAACTCATGAACTCACGGCACAATCTGGTGATGATTTAGTATCACTGCTGTAGTATAAAAGCAATAACTGATTTTAGAAAACAGTTTCAGATAAACATGAAAATAACTCATCTCCATGGTAACCCTAAAACCATAAATCTAGATTACAGTCAGAAGAAGTAAAGGATCAGACTTGGATAGAGGACAGGGGTCAAAAGGTTGATGTAGGGAAAAAGACAGAGCTGCAGGGATGGGGGGGATTAGTTTGGGGGAGGGGTGACGTTAAATGAATCACAGTCACTGGTGTTTGATTTCTTTCCAAGCTTCCAGTCGCCTCCCGGGAACACGGCAACTGTCTGCATGTTGAAAATGCTGCCACTTGGCTGGTTGAACTGTGTCAGGATTCAGGAAGCAGTGAGTGGGACTGCCACTGGCTTCCTCCAAATCCTTTGCTTGTTTTTCTCTTTCATTAACAACATGAACTGCCAGACAACATAAAAAGAATGCCACGTTTGTTTGAAGTTTGGCACGTTAAAGAACATGATGCTTTCTCTTTTAAAGTAAGACAACCTTCACCATAGCTGATGTCAAACATCATTTCTTATCAAATCCCTGTTTGCACTGATAGATGTTAAACTTTTAATTATTCCCACCTGTTATCTTTCTTTATAGTCCAGAGGATTAAACTGGTAAACATGTGTGGGGAATTTTCCCAACGTGTGTGCTGGATGTGAACCTGGATAGCAACAACACTCAAAATACAGCCAGTCCGGGGTGGAGCAGCAATTTTAAAAGTGGGGGTGTTCTAAGGGTAGGGCAACCGTTGACTCCCAATTTAGTTTATTAAAATAATTTATTAAAACTATGGTAATGCTGTTATTAAGTCAGTCATACTCAACATGTGGCTCTTTATGTCTTAATTTTAATTATTAACCTTAAAAGGGGAACTCTTAAACCCCTTTTGAATTTTTACCTTTTTTTTTGCCCCTTTTTCAAAAAAAATGTGACACTTTTCTGTTTTTTCAGATTTTAGCTCCCTTTTGCCAATAAATATCCCCTTTTCCTAATTTTTGTCAATTTTTGCTAGTTCTTTTTGACACCTTTATTTAATTTTTGTCGATTCTTTAACCATTTATTGCCACTTTTCATCCAAATAAGCTACCTTTTGCCCAATAAATAACACTTTTTTCACCATTGTTTGCCACATTTTCAGTGGCCATTTTAGTCACTTTTCACTTTTTTCTTGCCACGTTTTTTTGCCACTTTTGGACAATTTTTTGCCACCTGTTACTCATTTTTTGACACTTTACTTACACTTTAATTTGCTCATCAATGTTAACTCTTTGTTTACCTTCTTAGAACGGTGGCTACGTCAAATGGCTGGCTGTGATTGGCTTGATCACCATTCAATCAATCTAACTGGACCAATACGTTTGCAACAATGAATCCCTCTGTAAAAATGAGGTGGGATGAATATTTGTTTTTATAAAAGTGCGAGTGTCACATTCCCCGCATCCCCCACAGATGAGACGCGCCTGCAGCCAGTGGACAAAAATATGTTTTATTCATCATAGACCAGGGGTCCCCAATCCTGGTCCTCAATGGCCACTATCCAGCATGTTTTAGATGTTTCCCTCTTCCAACACACCTGATTCAAATGATGAACTCACCATCAAGCTCTGCAGAAGCCTGATTACGATCCTGGTCATTTCAATCAGGTGTGTTGGAAGAGGGAAAAATCTAAAACATGCTGGATAGTGGCCATTGAGGACCAGGATTGGGCACCCCTGTCGTAGACAGATGCAAAACCTACATTTCTAGAGTTGGGTTCATGATTGCGAAAAACCGCGGAATTTACGTTTTGAAACGGAAAGAGCAACCTGAACCATTTGTTCCTCTCTTCATTTAAAAGAACAATTTACATGTTATTTCCCCCAGTAAACAGGTGACTGAATGTCTACCTAGATGTACTAAACAAACAAATATGTCAATTTTACTTAGTATTTTGTGCAAAATGTAATAAAAATAGTCTCTCATTTACATGTTTTGGGGACCATATCACACATATTCTTTTTCACGTGTGTTTAGCTATGTGTAACCAATATTCTTGTGGCGTAATCTCGTGTGATTTCATTGTAACCGTACCAGCTTTCGTCAGTCATGTTAAAATGTATAAATCCATGGTCACATGCTCATCTACATTTAAAATCAATTTTTGTACTGTAACATCAACCTGCCCAGGGACTACAGGTGGAAATGAGCTTTTTGCTATAACCTGGTACAATGCATATTTCCTTTTGGTCAATGTTAAATAGTGCACTGTCCTTGTCTAAATAAAAACCATACAATACCATTCCATACCATACCATACCATACCATACCATCTGAAGCATATAATATTACAATTGTAAACAGCAGTTGACTTTATTAACCCCATTTAGCATGTTGGTATGACTTTAAGAAGTTTAATAGCTAGGAAAGTCTTCTAAATGGGAAAAGACGATGAACTGGAAATAGTAAAGGGTAAACTGAAGTGGAAATGGGCATGGTCTAAAACTGAATTCTTGAGTCCTTAGGAATGTGAGGGATAGAAAGTTGTGCCAAATAAAATGAAATTATTAAAACAATATTAATCTGATAATTATCTGCTATATGAAAGGGAACAAAGGAAGACCCAGTCCAGAAAAGGAGGTCAAATCTTGCAGCAGCTGGCTGAGCAAGGCCTGCTGAAACAAGAGTCACCGAATGAACAAACAGTGCAATGTTTACCACTCACGTAACAAGTATATTATACAGCACAGTTTGTACTGGCTGCTGCTGTTTGTTGCTTTCTCTCATTCTACAACTTCTTCTATTAAACTGATTCTCAATCCTGTTGAATAAAAGTTTATTCTCTTTGTCTGTAAAAGTTCTCAGTCTTGTTCATCATGTCGTTATTGGACTGTATGTGTCTCCTAAAAAGGAAGATGAAACATCTTTAAACAAACTTTAGTCCAGTCCCCTCAAGCTGCTGTAATGTGTGCTGTTTGTTGCTTATTATAATATATAATGGACTGTTAATAAGACTGTGTCTATTTGTACGGTTGCCATACCGACTACTCCTGGTGCTAATGGTACGGTTATCGAAGTACAAGTACGTAGCGTCTTATGGTTAGGGTTAGGTTTAGGTTATAACCCAATATCTCAACTTTTTTTAGGGTTATGGTTAGGTTTAGGTTTAGGGTAAGGTTAAGTCTTAGACCTAAACTGGCCAATGACTAACCTATCACGTGACCTAAACTGGCCAAATAGGGGCACTGCGTGCGGATGGAATGTTGGTATATTGATACGGCAAACGTACGGACAGCCACTGTCTTTAACAAAGGGGGGCAGTGTTGGAAACATTACTTTAAAAAAGTAATTAGTTATAGTTACTCACTACTTGCTCAAAAAAGTAACTGCGTTAGTAACTGAATTACTCTATAATAAAAGTAACTCATGACCAAGGAAAGTAACTATTTGTAACGCACCGCATTTAACGTTCAATAACAATAACGGCGTTGTAACGGTGTAAAAAGTAATTAGTTAGATTACCCCGTTACTGAAAAACAAACGCCGTTACCTAACGCCGTTATTTTAAACGCCGTTATTCCAAACACTGAAGGGGGGTAATTGGGAATTCCATCACATTGTATCATCATTCTGTCTTCCTATTAGCATCACATATACCTTGACTTATTTTGACTTTAATGCACTGAATATAACGCTCACTTCCACTTTTGTTGACTATTTAACATCTACGTCTAATACAGTGTTTTTCTCAAAGCATCACATAGAGGAATCTATGCATTCATCATACATTCCTGAGCCCAAACATTGGGTTGTTATGGGTATTCTTTGGTATTTTGAAATAAACCATGTTTTTTCTTCATGCAGCAAAGTCATTTTACTCCGGGGCAAGATTTTTTTTGGGCTGTGTGTGTGTAACCATGTAAAGACATGTGTTCAATTATTCTTGTGTTAACACAGATTTAAACACCCTTCCTTGCAGGATTAGGGACATACCTGTAAAGGTGTTCAGTGAGAATACAAACCCTGATCGTCTGTCAACAAGCAGGCATGTTTTCACACGTTTATCTGTGAACCAACAGGTATTTTCCAGGTGTGAACAAAGTCATTCTGTTTGCCTGTTTTAAAGAAACCAGCTGGA
This sequence comes from Gouania willdenowi, assembly GCF_900634775.1. Classification (NCBI taxonomy): domain Eukaryota; kingdom Metazoa; phylum Chordata; class Actinopteri; order Blenniiformes; family Gobiesocidae; genus Gouania; species Gouania willdenowi. Next base: position 20,015,795 of record NC_041064.1, read on the forward strand.
TTTGGTTGTTTGGGCCAGAATTGTTGTATTTAAAATAGAAAGAGTCTATTTGTACGGTTGCCGTACGGACAACCCCCATACAAAGCGGGTTAGGGTTAGGGTTAGGGTTAAGGTTAGCTTATAACCCTATATCGCAACAATTTTTAGGGTTGGGGTTAGGGTTAGGTTTACGGTTAGGTTTAGTCTTAGTCACGTGACCTAAACTTGCCAATGAGGGGTGCTGTGTACGGATATAAAGAATTTGTACTAAGGATTAAATGCATGTAGAAAAAAATGACCGTGATATCATTACACTAGTGCCGTGTTGTTATTGCTATTTTCTGTATTCACTAAGTAAGACAGAAATCAGTCCAGAGGTGGTGAAAACTCCTAAAGGCTCAGACAAAGAACTGTCGTTAAAAGCTTGCACTAACTATCAGAAGCTTCTGTCCAGATGGTGAAAGTCTCAAGAGACGCAGAAGAGGGTGGACAGGGGTCAGTCTTTATTGGTCCTTTTTATAACCCAATCTTCTTTGAGTAGGCCGGCCTTTCAGGAAACCTGATCAGTTGAACTGTTGATCTTCTGCAGACCCAAAGTTATGACATATCAAGAACGTAAAAAACATGCAGGTTTAAAATGTGAATTATTTACCATCAAATAAGTAAAGAATTGGTTTAAAAAAAAGATCCTTTTTGATCAGAGGTGAAATTACTCTAGTTGTTGAAACCTGAGAAGTGTTTTGCTTTGCTTAAATCAATCAATCATTTATTAACAGATTTTAAATGGAGAGAATGAATCAACAAGAATATGAAGTGAATAGAAACACAGGCACTCATCTAACACAGCTGTGGTTTGGAGTTGACTCCCGTTCTAAATGCACAAAGACATTGTCTGAACCAACAGGCCCAGGGTCGCCGACTTTAGCCCAGAATGTAATTCTTCTCAGCATTTTATCCATTAGTGGTTATCTGGTCCCTCCTCCATTTGGCATGGTGCATGGTTTCTGCCATGTGCATACTTTTGTTATGTTACGTAATACATTTCTATAATTGTCAGAGTCAAAACATTAGCTGTTGCACGTCAAGAGATAAAGACATGCACACATTTTACGTCAAGGGATAAAGACATACACACATTTTATTTGAGCCAGACAAAAGTTTATATCTAACATTCATCTTTAATTAGAAGGATTTTACATTTAGAAATCAAACAGTCAGTTATTGCAGTTCATTAAAGATGAGATTTACTGATGATTTTAAGCAACACAAATTACATACAAGGTTATTGATTGATCAGTAATTATTTATCATATAGACGTCTTTTATTAATTAGGATTTATTTTTGTTTCATGTGGTAATTATAAGTGTTTGGAGAGAAGGCAGTTTTTTATTTTGTTCATTTTTTTTTAAAATTTTCTATTGAATTTCAAAACTGTCTTTATTGATAATCTGACTGTCCGTGGGGAGTTGGGTATATCTGATATGTCTCGTCGCTTACGTAAAGCTTGTTTTTTTGGTTAGATTTATTTGAAATCAGATGTTTTGAAATTCTTCCTGAAAAAATAGGCCTAAAAAAGTGACTTGATTTGACCTTTTTTATGAAAGGCTATATTTGGTATATGGATAACGAATATAGGACTATGGAATATGAGGACGTTTAGTATAAGGATATATAATTATAGCATGTCAAAAAGAAACAATGAATAATATTTCACATTAACAGTATCCTTCACAAAATCTATCAAAAGACTAGCAAATGTACTTAAGGTTTATCTCAATATGAAATCATATTTCCATATATACTGTTGAAAATCCAACTGATTAAAGTGTTGGAGGGAAAACCCACAAAGTGTTTGTAAGTTGGTCGTGTGTTGTTGTGTTTTTTAGCGTTGCTGAGTCGATTGTTGCGGCTTCAGTGTGGGTTGATGGAGTTTCACACAGACTTCAATGTATTCCAGCCCCCAGCACCTCCCAGTAACTACAGCCAGGGAGGGAGGCATGGAGCACTGTGTTTGGCTGCAGGCTGATGAACACAGTAGGAGTTTTCCCTTTTATCACTTTCAGTCTGGGTAATTATTCTGTCCCATATCCCCTGTTAGCACAACAATGCTTCAGCCTCACTATAGGCGTCCTCTGTTGTTCTCCTCCTTTTCATTAGCTTTGTTTTGGTCTGATTAGTACAGGAGGTTGAATGCCAATAAAGACCCAAGTTATTTCTCCCATGGGAGCCACTTCTCAAAGGAAGTCTGGCTGAGGAGGAAACGCAAGATGTTCACGTTTGCAGAATGTACACACAAAGAAGATGGAGCTTGAAATCTTCACACATTTATTGGGTGACTTCTATAGTCTGAAAACCAGTTTGTTTGGTTTGTGTATGGCACTTTTTATTAATAATTTAGTCAACTGGGGTTTCATATTTTAAATTTCCAGCCAAGACTCACGTCAGCCAAAACCTTGGGGTTTATATTTTCTTTAAGAGCAGATTCAAGGATTCAATGATTTTTGTTTGTCATTTGTTCTTATTAGAACATGTGCAGAATCAAATCATGAACTCGAGTCTGAATGAACAATAAGCATTTGTATGAGTTATGAAATTTTACATGAGTCTTGTAGTTAAAATAATATGTTAATGTCAATGTTTTCCGATACATAAATAAATGCTTTTTAAAAGTTTAAAAGTCCGTTTTCCAGCAGTTGAAGTGAGAATATTTTCCTGAGAATAGATTTTTTGTTGGAAACAGGCTTTGTTGAATTTAACCTGAGAGCTTCAAATTCTCCTCTTGCTCATCGGTAAATAAATGAACTGCTGAAATGTAATACAGAGGTGAGATCTCTCCTCCTTCTCTCTCCATCTGCCTCCATTCACCCTCACAGACAAGTGTCTCCTGAGCAAATGGGCTGTGATCCCAACACTTGCTGCCTCACGTCCTAACAGGGTTGCCAAGCAACCATGTCTGGCCACCCAACATCCCAGTGATCCAACTAAAAAATGCAGATTTAAGCAGGTTTGGTTCTGTCTGTGTGTTTGTCTGCATACAAACAACATGCATATAAGAAGCTTTAAATCCCTGCAGCAAATTCACATGACAAGAATGAAAATGCATTTCTATTTTGATTTTTCTCTCTCCGGGTGCGGGGGTGTTGGTGTACATTGTGTTTACCTGTATCTCACCAGCACAGGCCTGTTTTGTATTCTAAGCAGAATTCCTGATGCAGCGGTCTGACTCTGTTTAGAGGCGCATACATCTGAATTCATTGGCTGTTTACTTTTTCAGTTGTTTGGCAAAGCAGCAGTGTGGGATTTCAAAGAGCCGCTTAATTTGTTTCAGATTATAATCCTCCAAAAAGAAGAAGCAGAAACTTGTGGGTATCCAGATTATTCCGTGGCTCAGTGGTAGAGTTGGTCGTCCAATAACTGAAGGCTTGGGGGTTCAAATCCTGCTCTATCCAAGTCACTGTTATGCTAATGCTAGCGTGCAACGTGAGCAAGCACCTGCGTCCTCACTCGTGCATTCGTCAGGAAATGTAAATATTTCAGTAAACAGGTCTGTGATTGGCTAGAAGAGTGTCCTGCTCCTTGTTCTCCAAACTTTGAAGCAGAGGTCAAAGGTTAAAAGGTTATGATGGGAGTGAGTACTGCAGCTTTAAGATAACTTAACCAGCTGACACTCAGTCATTAGGTAACACGGTTACCAGCTGATTTAAGACACTGCAGTCACTGGTGGGAAGTGCGGCGGGACGCTGACGGAGAGGTCAGAAGGTCAACGAGTAAAGATCAGCTGACCTGTTGGTTCAATCACAGAGCCCATATATATGTGTGTGTGTGTGACTTTTTATTTTAATAAATACATTTTCACAAAGCGAGTCCATCAGGCCTTAATGAGTGTCTCTGAGCTGGTTTTTATGGTAATGTTAGAACCTAGTGTCCCACACCATCACCTGAGGTTCTTCTCTTTCCTCTAAACAAATGACCACGTCTCCAGACAGGAAGTCCACATCTCCGTGGGCCGACTGCCCGTCTCAACACACTGAACCTCATCTTTGTGATGCTTAACGCCGCCAGCGCCCCTGAATTTTTAATTTTTTCCCCCCACAACAAAAGTCACGTGAAGCACTCAGGCATGAGGGTCTACATTTCTGACATGATTTGTCTTGTTGATGGAACACATTGTCTTTATTTTTTTTACTTTAAATCTAAAGTGTAATTTGGGATTTCGCCTTAAAATCCACATAAAATGAGTGATACCAACATTGGGCAGTGATTACAGCACATGGGAGAGGAGCCTCTGTAGTACAGATAGAAGACGGGTGCAATGGAGTACCAGCCAAGACAAGGAACTGTAGCGGGAGTAGGCTCCAGTTGGATGGGGTCTCAGTCAGAGCCATTTGGACTGAGTTGGGAGTTAAGTCTCTGTAACAGCTCCAATGTAGTGCACCTTTGGTCCTTATTTAACATGCAAAAGTTGTGTGGGACCAGAATAATTATTACAGGCAGAGTTATCGATAAGCATGAAGGCCGGTGACTGTGTAACAGCTGTACTGGGAAACAGAAGCATTCTCAGTGTGGTATTAAGTCTCAGTTGGGTAAGTTACTCTAAACTTGTAACATATTTGTATTACTAGTTACTGGGATAAAAATGTAATATATTTGTATTACAATATTACTATTTTTTAAAATGTAACTGAATTACACTACTTTGAGTTACTTTTGGTCCAGAACACTAATTATATCACACTGATAGTGTTTGAATAACATTAGTCTAAGTTTTGTTTCAAATACTTCTGCTTTTTCAGGAGCAGAAAGCTCTTTTGCTTCCCCAACAGTTATATTTACCTGTAATCATCTTTTTTTTCCTCAAAAAGCCCAGTCCCAAGGAAAGCGGATGGTTCCAATCCTTGGAGCGTTGAAGACTGAAGACAAGAATAGTCACTGAAGACTGATTAACTCCTGATTGAAGCTAACAGCCACCCATAAGGCCGTAAGATCATCTGTTAATCTGCCAGCAGATGAATTAAAAGTGGAGGCCAAATAGAGGACTGCAAGAGCCCACCGGCAGAAGAAACTTGTAAATTCGATCGACGCCAGAAACAATAACAAGATGGCTACAGCAAAAGAGGAGTTGGAGAGGCTAAAGCAGAAGCATTCAGCAGCCCTGACTGCATTTACTAAAAGGGGCAAACGCCTCTCTTCCAGAGTCAACGCGTTGAGCGAACGTAAACTAAGAAGCGAGCGGGGAAACTTTGAATTTGAGCATGACGAAGTCACAGATGCTGGGATATGCCACTGCCTTCGGAGAAGTGGGCGGGAAGAAGCTCAAAGAATGGCGGACAATGCTGACGAAATAACAGCACGGTCTGAAGAAAAGTTTGGTAAGATCAGACAAATTGTAATGGAAAGCCTCTGGACCAGGTTGGCTGAAGAGGAGATAAGCACCGTCAGCAGTCCAGACAGCAGCTTGAACTAAAGAGATGAGATATATAAATTACTTGTACTGTATGACATATAACTGTATGTCTTTTTTGTTTCCCATAAGTTATATTTAACTATAATGATGACAATTTTTTCCCTCAAATAATTGCAAACAGTGAGAAAACAAAGCAAATATACATGTAACCTGAGTTACTTTAATTGTAACTTGTAATTTATTGCCACTTTTCAATTTTGTAATGTATTTATGTGCATTACTTAGTTTCAGCTGTGGTTGTTTTTAAAGTGCCATGTAAATAAAGTTGAGTTGAGTTGAAAATGAATAGAAGCAGCACAACAACATGTCTGTTGCTTAAAGCATCATAGCGTACGAAGCTCTCTGATCAAATAACTGAAAATCAAATGTACAAATGTCAGATTTTACCAAATTAAACGAGAGAGCTTTTTTAAAGCCCTCACAGCAGTTATTATTTTAAAGCACTAAAAGTTATGTTTTCTTTTAATTATCTTAAAAAAAATAAGTAAATTGGTTTAATAAAATATACTTTAAAAAGTAAACAGATATAAATTACTAAATAGAATTAATTTATGGAATTAAATAAACATTAATTATATGAATTATTATTATCATAAATAAATAATAGGATACTTTGTTTACCTTATTTTCAGTGTAGCCTCCCTTAATGTCTAATTGATGCATTACAGCAAGCTCAAACTTGTCTTTGGACAAATGAACACTTTAGAGAATAATTTTCTGTATTTATGAGTTTGTGCAAAATTACATCTATGTAGAAAAAGGAGACTGGAAAAAAGCAAATTGGTTTTGTGTCAGAAAACAGATTACAGTTACTTTTTCTACACTTTCCTATAAAAAAAATCCGCAACTCTTGCTTGGGAGAAACTTTTTCATGCTCTTTCTTGTCTTTAAAGTTGAACCTGCTGAACTTGTAAGTGTATAAAAAAAGGCTTTGAGGGCTGGGTTTTTCCCTGATGAGCAGCCTGCGCTGAGCATCACTCACTGTCTTAAACCTGCTAAACCAGCACCACTGATTTCAAAGAGTGTTTCATCTTTGAGGCTGAGACAGTTCAGTCCAGGAGACACGACGTGTCAACATCCATCAGATTCTCTCCGTGCACTTAAGAGCAATTCTTCAAAGACAATTCACATCCAGAGTCAGCTCGGCTCTGTATATATGTCACTTTTGCTTCTTTGGTTGATGTGTCACAGTTTGGTCCAAAGTGACAAAGGAATATACAGTATGTGTCTCTTTTAAAAAAATAAATAAATAAATTGTGATGCAAAATTAAGAATTTTTTAAGTGGTCAAATGTTAAAGTAGTAGAGTAACATGTGGGGATACATTGTGAATCATTGCCAAAAGTCACACATGCGCAAAACAACTTAACACGGAATTAAGTGTTGTTAACTGTTTGCAAGAAAGAGAAATTTTTTAATTCGGAATTAAAAATGGAATAAACCAGCCACTTACTTCGGAATTAACTTAGCATTAGGAATTAACTCTTTACAAGGTCAGGTTAAAGAGGAATTTAACAAATTTAGTATTTACAAGAAAGATGAATTATCTAATTCAGAATTAAAATCGGAATGAACCAGCCAAAATAATTCGGATTGTTGAATTCGGAATTAAATTGGCATTAGGAATTAAGTGTTTACAAGGTCAGGTTAAAGAGGAATTAAGTTTTATTCTGCTTTAAAGAAAATAAAACTTGTTTCCCATAAATTATATTTAATTATAATGTTGATCATTGGCCATGTAAACGTGGCCAATGAGGGATAGCGGCACTGAGTACTGGGATAGGGTTACTACAGCAAACTTCTGCATGGATGAATGATCTAACAGACCTTTGCAATAAACAGAGCTCAAACCAAAAGGTCTGAGTCTATGATCTGTGGACTATGTATAGTTACCAGCCATATATGTCTTCATTAAAGCTACAAAGCAACATGTGTTCCTGTGATCATTTAATTCCTTTGGTTCTGACCCTGTGAGGCACCAATGCCCACATGGTCCACAGTCATGCTTCTATTCCTCAGGGCTCATCACGTAATCCTCTGTGATGTTCGCCTGCAGCATCCAATGTTTTTAGTGTTAGCAGCTGTAGATCTATAGTCTTTGCTCCAGGCTGAGACTGTCCAACACTAACTAATTGTTCAATCGTAGCATCATTTACAACAGGAGCTTCATCCAGATTTGACTCATCCTTTGGGCATTTTTTAGCATACATTTACAGACAAAATGTAAATCAGGTGATAAACAAAATGTCCCAGTTCAAGTGGCTCTTGAGATAAAATATGGTTGCAAGTGTTTTTGTTTTTAATTATTATTATCAAGAGAATGCAAACAAGAAACCAAAGTGTCCTGATAGTAAGGTTACTGTTGAACTAAACCTGGGGTTCTCAAATGGTCTCACCCTGGGGCCCACTTTTTCCAAGATTATTCAATTGTGACCCGCTTTTTTGGAAATCAACCAACCAAATTTTCTATGTACGTGTATCATGTATCATCTTTTCTTTTTTTTTTTTTAAACTAAATGTATATATTTTCCTGTGCAACATGCATTTCACAGCATGCCTGTCAAAATAAGTTTCTTTCAAAATAAAAGACAAGTCCAACATGAGATATATTAAACCCGACCCACCACACACACACACACACACGTACACGCACACGCACACGCACACACACACACACGCCACACACACACACACACACACACACACACACACACACACACACACACACACACACACACACACAAATTAATCCAATTACATTTAATCTGTAGGACAACATATCCACATTTCAAAATGGAAACATTTATATGTTACAAATTAGGAAAGTATGACACAGAATTATAGCTGCTGCACAGCAATGGTTGGGGCCAGTCAATTTTATAGGCAAAACAAGACAGCAGCTGTTAGCATTTAAAGGCAGATTTCAAAAGGCAGTCAAAAATGTTGTTCATAATTCCAAAAAATTGAAAATACACAAATTGCAATGAGATAGGATGGAGATGTTGGTCATTTCTTTTTAACAATAGTTTATTGGCTCTATACGTGTATAGAACCGATGTTTTGAAATGCTGTTTTTGAATTCACTCCAATTGTTGGCGTGAGAGCAAAATTCAAAATGCTGTAGAAGTTTCACTTTTTGAGATAAAATTGTGATATTTTCCATCATCATCTACAGTGACTCCAGAGTTTTGTTGAATGTTGAAAATGTATTCATCAAAAATTTGCAAGTATAATTTTACATGGCCATTTCTGGTTAAACATTTCTAGGCACTGTAGGCATAGTCTTGCCTGCAAGATGGATTCTCCTGGTGTTCACAAACACCACAATCCATCTTGTGCTGCTCTCTCCTTTGCCTTTTGAAACCGAACCGAACCGATTCGAACCAATCACGAGGCAGTGTTGTGGTTTAAAGCGGAATTTTCGGGTGTGACGAAGGCAGAAGCGCAGTTGAGGGGAGAGAACTAGCTGGGCAACCGCTATTAGCATAGCTCCGAATCAAAATAGAAAGACGCCGACGTAGGAGGATGGTTAATGTGCCCTTAACTCGCATACTTGTGTATGGCAAAAGTCACTCAACAACATAATGACTGCAGTATTGCCATCCCAAAAGAAAGTTTTCACCAACGGAGCCTTGTTGTTGTTGTAGCAGCGTCTCTGCGGAGCATGCCGATGACGACATCATCATTTGTTACCGTGTGATTGGCTAAAACAAATCATGGTGGACAGGCGCTTAGCCCAATCAGCTTCAAGCATTCTGTTCGTGTCCCTCCCTGGTTCCGAAAGGATTCTTCAGATGCAGACCCAGATCGATGTGGAGAACTAGAGTTAGATCTGACTCTTGTCAGGTTACTGTGGCCTCAATTTATGAGAAATCAAACATCTTTGTGAAACGCTCATGTAGGACAGCCTGAAGATGTGCAATAGCAAGTTTGGTTTCAATTGAGCAAAAATTGTGGGAGGAGATATAGGTTTAATACGATTAATAGAATTTGAAGAAGAAAAAAAAACAGAGTAATAATTTGAAATAAGTTTAAATGTACAGAAGTTTCTACATTTTGGTGAAAAATTTGTTGCACATATGATTAATTTGCTCTGAATTTTCAAAATTTTCAGAAAGAAGAATTGATTGAACTGTTTTGCAACAGTTGTGTGTGTAACAGAATAAGGTAAACTCTCCTTTCTATAGTTTGTAGTTTGTGTGTCTGTCCCTGATTCCTGCTCTCTGTCCTTTGAGGCTGACATGTGATCAAAGCCTCCACGCTGTCCTCCAGGAGAGTTGGGGACAACCCACCAATTAGAACGCTTTGCATCCAATCTGTTGAAGCTAATTGGACTAACAAGATGACAGAAAAGTTCAAAGAGGGACGTGTCTGTTCAGAGACTTGACCAACAAGGCGTGAAAACTTCTACCAGTGCGGAACAAAACAACATGATAGTGGAAAGAAGAGAGAGGTCAGAGGTCAAAAAGGTTGATCCACTGATAACAGACTAGGTTGTGTTCGTCACAGCTATCCTCGTCATGTGACTAGAACAACTACAGCAGACAATGTCCCATTCTTTGTTTCCAGAGCTCGACTCGTCCTGCTTTTTTTTTTACCCACGTTTGCCCTCTGACCAATGAGATGTGTCGTTGTGTGTGGAGTCACAGAGGCAACCATCCAGTCCCGCTGTGATGTCACTGCTTGTTGCCAGGGTTGTTTGTGCCCTGCAGGGGAAGAGGTGGAAGTAGAGCAGAAAATGTTAACAGAGTAGCTGGGCAGTAGATCTGCCACCTGAGAGCAAACATCACGCAGATTCCTGTTGGTTGGTGGCAACGAAAAATATCAAAACAACCAACATGAAAAAAAGAAGACAGTTCTCCATGATATGTATGAATTCTTTTTTTTTATGTTGATAATGAGGATGTGATCATTAACCTTTCACACCAGAGTACTTTGAAAAGAGGTAAAGAAGAGAAAAACATTTTTGATTTGATTTTCAAACTCATTTCAGGGGCAAAATACGGACAATTTTAATCTAAAGTGAGCCGCAGAGGTTGGTGCTACTTTGCATTTCTGGGTATAAATGATATAAACATATGTAGTATAAATAAGGCACAGCCTTATCTAAGCAATAAATGGCAGGTAGGGAGTATATTTATTTAATTTGGGAAAATCTTGTTTAATAATTTGAGGGTTGAGCAGGATTTTAGAAAAATGTGATTTCTTTCAACAATTTGAGAGTTAAAATGACTTCCATTGTGTTCTACAAGCATGGGGAAAACTATGGTGAACGCCTGCAAATATTGGAGACTTTCATTGAATTTGTGACAAATTTGATGAAACTCCACTTGAATAATTGTAAAGTTTTACTTCCAAATAAATCTGTTAAAATGTTATGCTTTTTTTTTTTTTTTTTTTCCAAGTGGATTATTTTGCATGGATGCTAATATTTATGTTTGGATGTGATACTGTGATTTAAATTTCTCCCAATTTCTGCTTGATTTCAATAAATGATTCCAATATAAAGTATATATATATTTTGCCAAAATTCCCTGTGGAAATTTGTCAAATATTGTATGTGCCTTTGCAACCCTACTGAGATATCCACAACTAAATTATTTGATCATGTTTTCTCAGATATTTTTACTTTCTCCTGCAGACCGATTTGGATTTTCTGAAGGACCGGATTTGGCCCCTGCGCGTTGAATTTGACACGTGCATTAAAAAGTCAAAACAAAATGTTGGCTTTTTGTTTATTTCATTGATTTGTGAATAACTTTCTTGTAATAGGTTCATATTAAGCTCACGGTTACATGGTTTGAATCTCCTCTGCCACAATCATGTAGATACTGATACTGTTATAGTTATTGGGTCCTGAAAAAATACAATGTCAAACACTGACAAATGACCAATATCAGTCCCTGAAGATTCTTCACTTGAAATTTTCGTGATTTTGTAATCAATTTTCAACTTAAATTATGGAAATTTTGTGAAATAGTTTCAGGAGAATTGTAGGAGTTTTTGAACTATTACATCACAGTATTTGCAGCGGAACTGCCAAATTCGTACATCAACTCCAGGTCCAACACTTCGAGCAATCCGCCATTTTTATTTCTCGCTTTTATTTTGTAGTCCAAGCTCAAGGATGCCGAAGTTACGAGAGGATAAGTCAAAATGTTCGGTTGTTGGATGTAGTAACCCACACGCTTCATTACACCGTCTCCCAGCATCAGAACCTTTTCGAAGTGCCTGGTTGAGTTTTATTTTTCACGGAAATGTACCCACATCTGTGGGTAAGGTCATTTTTGTGTGCGCGAAGCACTTCAAGGATGACTGCTTCAGCAACCTCCGCCAGTATAAAGAAGGATTTGCCGAAAGACTTTGTCTGATTGAGGGTTCAATTCCTTCTATCTTTGGAGACGACGAACAGAGCACTTCGGTAAGCTGTAAATAACACTAAAAAGTGTGATGATAAGACGTCCCTGTCATTGTTTTGTTAGCATTAGCAGTTGCACCGTCTTCAGACTTCATATGTTAGCGCTGTGTGCTCGTTTTAGATCCTTGATGATATGGCCTACGTGGTTTAATTTAAGTCTAAAGTTTTCATCAGTCATTTCATTTTGCCGTTTTTGTCTTTGAAAAGACTGTATTAAAATGCATTTTGTGACGTTAGCTTGGCGCTAGCGTTAGCTCGGTACTTGTGTTAGCTCACTTGTTAGGGTTTTGCAGGTTCATCATCTTCATTTTCATCTCGCTCCGCTGGGTCCGACTCTGGCTCGAACATGTAAGGCTGGATGGACAAGTCTTCCGTTGTTGACATTTTGTAAATAACCTCTGAATAAAAAGTTTATGCGCCGCTACATAGCCGTATCTCTTCTATCAAACTACAAAAATGGCCGAGCAGGGTGGAGTTGAACCGAGTGTCACCTGAAGAGGAGGCGGGGTATGGAGTGTCTCATTTGCATTTAAAGAGACTTCACCAAAACATGTTGCTCTCAGAAGCACATCAGAAAAGGGGTAGAAAAGGGGCCTGTGGAGCTATAATAATGAGGAATTCAGACCCAAGCATTGCAGTTCCGCTTTATATAGACCATAACTGTACGATTTATATGTAAAAAGGAAGGATTTAAAACCATGATATGTCCCCTTTAACAATTTGTAATAAAAAATGTGATAAAAGCGTGGGAGAACTGTTTCACTGAATGTGCGTATTTGAGACAGAGATATGTACAACTGAATTAGCTGATGATTTACACAATGAATCATGTTTTCTCTGTCATTGTTCCTTTCTCCTGCAGTCCGAATGATATGCTGAAAAGGGCCGGATTTGGCCACTGGGCCTTGTTTTTGACACGTGTGGTTCAGAGGCAGCGCAGCTGCTGTTAGGAAGAGGCACGTGAAACAGTGAGATACTGACAAGTTACCTCATGACCACAAGCCTTCGTTCTTCAACCCTGGGGCCACAAGCATGTTTAAGCCCCAAAAATGCTTTATTTCCCTGGCCTCACAGAGAGAATTGACAGGAGAATGGCATGGCTTAGGTCAAAAATCAATGTCTATAAAAGCAGTTTAATGGTTCCAACGATCGTTTGCACTGGTTTTAGTTGTAATTTCAACAGGGCCGCTGGCGCTACGTGACCTCTGACCTCCACCCGCTGCACAGAGAAGCTCAGTGAAACCATGGTAATTTGTTAGGAAGTTCAAGTTCCTGTTTCTCAGCAGGGGCCATTCATAATTGGAGTGTCCTGTGTGGGGAGAATGACGGGGGAGAGACTTGGAGGAACGCCTAAATACAGTAAGAAATCCATTCAACTCTGCCCTAGATAACAAAATACTAATAATGTTGACATCAAAAGCCTAGTTTCAGTGTTGTTTTGGTAGTTTCATAGAAGGAAACCAATGTTGAAGTGTCCCTAAAGCAAAAGAAAAAAAAAAAAAAAAAAAAAAAAAACAGCTTCAGAGTAACTAATACGTTTTTTCCGAAAAAAACGTTTTTCACAGCTTTTTGTCACAAACTGGCAATTTGTGTGAAACTTGCCTCTATTCAACTGCGGATTACAGAAGAACAAAACAAGCTAGAAACAAAATTATTTTTCCTGATGAAATTAAAGACTTTAATCTTTCAGAATCAGGTTTCAGATGTCTGATTGTCATAGTACAAAATATTCTGTGGGTCTTTAAAAATTAGTCAAAATGCTCTAAAACGGCTGGCACCGAGGGGGTAGAAATTTTGAAAAAGACTGGCACTGAATGAGTTAAAGATTTCCCCCGATTTTTGTATATTTTTTAATTCTCTAAATCCATAAATGAATCTTTATGTGAAAACGGGAGCTGTGTCATTTGAATCAGATGGATTCTGTCTTTGCCAATGGGAGACAAGGACGAAGACGACTTCCCTCAGAGGGACGTCAGCTTCAATTAGAGGGTGAGGTCCTGGTGTGTATGTGTCTCACACATTGTCACCCCTCCTTCATCTGTTCTCCTTCTCAAACAAAGCTAACATGTAGAGTCTTGTTACAGGAGGTGGTGACGAATGGGCGGAGCAGAGAACTGGAAAGCTGGATGGAGGAATGGACGTTGTGTGAAGTCTTTAGATGTTTGTCTTTGAGTTTTATTTTCTCAGTCACGGCTGCTTTCAGTCAACATTGATCTCACCCAGAATTGCTGCTATTAATTAGCCACGCCTGCTAATAACGTTACTGTGTGATGTCATGAATATACAAAACAAGATATGACGTCATTGATGTCACTGATAAAGGAATGTGCATCAACAGCTCCCGACACGTTGAGTTTGACTCAAACACAGAATTCCAAATTGTCAGTTATGTTAAGTGGCCTTTAGTAGCACATGGGCGGAGTTTATTTTTATATTCTTTTTAAATACGTCTACTAAATATTTTGGTACAGCACCAGCATTTGGAGGTAGTCTCAGATTTGGGACCTTTAAGTTTGTTACTTTATGTTTGTTAAATTATTGTTCCAGAGCACATGTAAAGAATATAAGCCAACACACAACATGAGTATTCAATTGTTGATCTAAAGTGGACTGATGTTATTAGTTCATTTTGGACAGAGAACAAACATGCTGTTCTGCTATACCTTTTGATCTTTAAATCAAAGCTGGTAGGATTTTAGATTTTTTGGGGAAAAAAACATTTTGATCAGATTAAATCCTTCCTGATGCTTAAAATGACTTCTTCTGAATATATATCATCTCTTGCAACCCATTTTATAACATTGCATGTTGCGACGATAATTTGATTTGATTTGTAGCATTTATGTCTGATCGACATTCTTAAAAACCAAGAGTACTTCCGCTTCCGGTCATGCCTTGCCCGGGTGCCTAGTAAAGTGCCCGATATAAAGTTTAAATTGCCTTTTTAGCTCCATTAAACCCATGAATGTATCAGGACTAACCCATTAATATTAGGTATATCGGATAAAGTCAGGACTCACAAGCTATCGCTGTATGCAGACGACATCATCCTGTATATTAAAGAGCCGGCTACTTCCATACCTGAAGTCATGAGGTGCTTGAAAGCCTACAGCGATGTTTCGGGCTATAAAATAAATTAAACTAAATCTGAAGCGATGATGATTAAGGGCTGCTGGCCTCCAAAGCTATCCAACACAGTTCAATTCAATTGGTCACAGGGTTTTGGATACTTGGGTATTTTGATCACGGCTGACACCTCTCGGCTGTATAAAGCAAATTTTGAAAAATTAATAGACAAAATTTGTGAGGATTTAGATAGATGGGAGATATTGCCGCTCTCTCTTCTTGGGAGAGTTGATACTATATGAATGAATATTCTCCCCAGGCTGTTATATTTGTTTTTGTCACTTCCTATCTGGATCCCAGCAACTGCTTGTAAGAAATTACAAAAAATTATTTCTAATTTTATTTGGCAAAAAAAAAAACAAGAATCAAATTCACACAACTGACCAACTCTAAAACATGCGGAGGCCTCAACTTACCTAATTTAAAACTATATTACTGGGCAGCACAGCTGCGCGGGGTAGTGGAGTGGCAGAGACAAAATGAAGAAACAACATGGTTGACACTGGAGCAGAGAAATGTACACTTAAAATTTTGACCAACATATGGAAAAAAATCAAGGCTCCTTTTTCCATATCTAGGGCAATGAGAATCACAGATAGATTTTAAACCAGGAAAAATGGATTTTAGATTCAGAGAATGGGCAAATAAAGGGCTTTTACTGATAAATGATCTATTTGAGGGGGAAATTCTATTATCTTTTAACCAGTTACAAGAAAGATTTGGGCTGAATTCAACAGATTTTTATAGGTTTCTGCAGTTGAGAAGTTTCTTGACGTCACACATAGAGTGGTTCTCCCTCAAAATGCAGCCTTCTGAACTAGAAGGATTTCTAATTAATCTTCATAAGTAACAAAAATGTGAAGGGGTGGTGTCAAATCTATATAAATGTTTGCAGGGGGGGGGGAATCTCTGGAGGCGAAGGGAAGATGGGAGCTGGAGATGAACATTGTGATTGAAGATCAAATCTGGGAACAAATATGTGAAAGTGGGCACAAACTGACCAGCAGTCCGACTTGGAAAGAATTTGCTTGGAAATTAAATACTAGATATTTCAAAACTCCTTTTTTAATTTCCAAGTTCGATAAGAAAACAACAGACCAATGCTGGAGACTCTGTGGTCAGGTTGCAGACCACACACACATTTTCTGGGATTGCCCTAAATTAAAAAAATTCTGGGAGGAAATTAGGAATGAAATTTCAAATCTTTTACACACTCACTTTGAAAGTGACCCGCTGGCTTTTGTCTTCAGGGTGCTCCCCCCTGATTACTTAAATAAACCAAATATGTACTTGTTTAAAATACTGGTGTTGGTGGCTAAGAAGATGATTACAGTGTCTTGGTTGAAACCGTTGCCCCCTACAGTGGATCAATGGAAACAGAGACTCATGAAAGTGTACACAATGGAAAAAATAACAGCAAGCCTCAATTTGACTATGGACTTATTCAAGAAAAGGTGGAATCCAGCTATTACTTATTTTAGACTGACATAAATGTTTCGGTTCCATCATACCAATGCTTGACTCTTGTATAAGTGCGATGACCATACTTCATCACTACAACTATGATTATTGTTATCTTTTGTATTACCGCATATTTTGCACTGCCTAAACGACCGTCTGCCATAGAGCTTGTTTTGTTTGTTTGTTAAAAGGATACTACACTACAGCTTTATAAATGTTATGACATGAGTGACGATAATTTGTAATGCGTGAAATATGAATAAAAAATTTTGTTCAAAAAAAAAAAAAAAAACAAGAGTCCTTCTTGTGCAAATATTTCATTATATTTGAAACTGCACAAAATCAAGGTAATCAAGGTATCAAGTAACATACTGTAATATTACTTTATAAAGAATGCTATGCACTGACAACAATTCTCACTTTTTCTAGCACAGAGAGTGCTAGAAACCCCCAAAAAACATTAGAAGAAGTGATTTAATATTTATTTAAATACAGCAGTGTGGATGACAAACAAAGGTGAAACAGCATAAATATATATACAACTATTTTCATTTAAAGTGATTTGTTCTAGACAAGATAATGATATTTTAAGCTCTAGTTATTACTGTATATATATATATATATATATATATATATATATATATATATATATATATATATATATGTCAACATGTTCAAACAAAGAAATCTTGAATGTGAGAAGGAGAAGTTGACCTTGCTGATATGATCCAGCGACTCGTGGGACCAAAAGCTTTGAGGAAGTCCAAAACTGAACAAAATCAGCTGAGAACATTTGTATGTATAGTAAATGGAAATTCTTGCAAGGGTATTGTGAAAACAACCACCCAGTTAGTTACAGCTGCATAGAAGGCTTCCGTCACATCCTCTGATGCAGCAGAACATTAAAAAAAAAAAAAAAAAAAAAAAATAGGTCGACTGCGCCCTCTGCTGGAAAAGAAATAAACTACTGCTGCCAGAGACATAAGAGCTCTTCCTCTATACACTCTGTAATAGTAATAATAGAAATATAATAATAAGATATACATATTTTAGAATACTATTTTTATTTATGTGAACTATGGGTAAAAATATGATAAAATAAATGATAGAAAAGTAACTTTGCTTCCACCAAGTCATGGGCTGGTGGTTTTCTGTAGTAGGTTTATATTTATAATCTATGCATCAAAATCAACTTTTCTAAATGTCAGTAAACCATAGTTCACTGACAAGAAGTAATAATACAGCTTTACAATAAAACAAACTATTACCATTGAATGTTAATGTAGTAGATTAAATGTTTTATTATTAACACAAAAACAATGGTTTGCAATCTCAACACAATATTTAAAAGCAAATCTTTAGTTAGTTTTGTATGAGGTTGTTTTTTAATTTATAAACCTGTTTGTTTCAGAATAATGCTGTGAAAGTGATGTGTTTTTATGACTTTGACTTCCAGTTTCTTCTTTTGGGTTTGATGGGTGTACAAGTCATGGAGTCGTGCTTAAGTTTCACTATTCCAAAAACATTTATTCAAAATTTACAGTATATTTACTGTCATGTTGAAATTTCCTCCACATTAAATAAAAGCAGGAGAAATGGCAAATCATTTGCTAGAGGAAATACTCTTCAACTGACATAAAACCACAAATCACAATAATAAAAACAACACAAACTCATGTCAAATCGATTCAAAATACAGACAGAAATAGTTCAGAATGTGACATCAATTATGGATAAAACTCCTTTAAACATCATGGAAAAAAAAAAAAAAGTTGATGCTGTTCTGCAGAATGTAAATATTCTATATTCTTTTAAAACAGAAAGATGACAAAGGATTCACATTTCACTACACACTTGAAAATAAGTTAAAGTTGGTTGTTTAAAACAATCCTTTGTTTTCCTAATTTCCCATTTTCTAATTATGTGCCTACAGCACTCGCTCTTTCTTATCATACTTTTATTTTATTCTATTCTATTGGTGCTTCGGCCTTAATTGCCACAGTTTTTCTAGATTTTCTGTAATCTATAATTTTAAAAATGCCACCTTAAAAACCTTCCATCATCAAAAAGCTGATAACGGCAAGACAGGGCACTAGGACACACATATGCTTTATTTATATAAGACGACCAATGTTGCACCTGAAGATCTATTTCCTCTCAGAATGACACAGAAATAGGGGAAAAAACAGAATAGATACACAACAACCAGCAAACTATTTGGTAATATTAACCAAATGCTGATGTGGGACAGATGTAACATGAGACCGCATGGCACGGGCCTGAGACACAGCCACCATAAACAGAACTATGATGGCACCAACAGGAAGAAGAAAAGAACATATAATATCCAAAATTCCCACTATAAAATTTATGACAGTTTCACATTGTCCTTCACAGGAATTAAACTTGCCTGGATAAGTTAGATCTTCACTTATAACAAACCCACTGTACATTGTAGAGTAAAGCCAACACAGACCAACCCAGAGTTTGGCTCTTTTTGCAGTGACCCTCAAAGGGTAACGCAGAGGGTCAGAAATAGCCACGAAGCGGTCGACTGATATCAGAACTATGTTCATTATGGAAGATATTACAATATTACAGATTAAAAAGAAATAAAAAGAACACAAAAGATTTCCAATTTTCCAGCACGCAGTTATTCTATAGATTTCTAAGGGTATCAGGTTTGAAGCTGCCTGGAGGAAGAAGGAAAAAAGAGATGAGTTACCCATCCATCATCACCAAATACTTCTACATTTTACAGAGACAATTATAAGGCATTGTTGATCATGTAAAATATTTCCTGTAAACATTTCATTACTTGATTCTTGTCAAATTCAGCAGACATGCCAAAAGTAAATAGACACCCTTCATTTAGCTATAATGAAAAGTCTCTTTTTACCTTTAGCATATTTCTGTACACACTGCATTTGTAAATAAAAAAAACCAACTCTAAATCTAGAAAGAACAACATTCTCTGCCTGAAATGTGAAACTGAGATGATAACAAGCAGGTTGAGAACTACAGTGATCAGGGAGATGGTTGGCATCATAACGTTGAGGAGCACAGCAGGGTCGGCTTCTTGCAGGGTCTGTTGAGGAGCTGTGGATAGCAGAGCTCCACGTCATGATGTGGCTCCATCGTTGGATGTTGTAGCTCCAGCTGCTGGTTTATCTCTTTCTATGGACGAACTCCTCCTCCCTGTTTGTCTCAGTGGAGATCTACTGCATGTTGTCCATATCCTACTCCCTCCTCTTTTGGACATGTTTTCTAATCACCTTTATTCACTCTTTGTTGGTAAGAAAAGCATTCTTCCTTTAATAGATCATAAGATAGAAGTCAGGTTGTATTTCAGCCCCCAAAAAGAGATGGCCATATTTGCTTGACAAATATTTCTGTTTTTATTACCTGTTAAAGTGTTTTAAGTGGGTAGTATTTAATCTGAAATAAAAACTAAAATGGAATATCCCCTTGTGAAATCAGGCCTTGTGCTCACCGCTCATAAGGTTTCTGGCGAAGTGATACTTTATAAAATGTTTGGTGTGGTTCCTAGTTCAATACAATTTTGAGAACAAAGTTAACCAATTACAGTTTTACTCAGTAGCTTTGGTGCTTTTCTTAGATCAGAATGAACATTCTCATAACTATTAGTTCAACCTCCACAACATTTAGTCATTTGTGCACATCATAGTTACAATTTCTCCTTCCTCTGAACAAGTTGCAAATGCTTTTGGACATAAATCAGTTGCTTCCATACAATTATCTCCTGTTTCACAACATTATCATTTGCTTATGTCAGTCAAAATGAACTATACTTATGAATGCTGAGTAGTCGTTCCCAATAAAACTAATAGTATTCCTTGAGTCATTACATACAAAAATATTGAACTGGTTATCAAATTCTGCCAAACAAATTTCATACCTTTCTTTATAATTTTTTCCTTGAATTATCTCCTAAATTGAACAAGGGATGATGTCCATTGTGATATAAATGAAAATATGTGACCAGACAGACAGGAACATCTGGATGTGCCAGAATTATGTTACAGTATATTGTTCACATTTGTGCACAGCTCTACCAAAAGGGTGTTTCTTATGTTCAAAATGAGAATTCTTGACACCAATGTTTATGAACAAGATAGCACAATCAAAAAAACATGCACTTCCCTTTACTTGAAGCAGTGTGCTGGATCAAAGAAGGTCCAGAGTAGCTATGAAGAAACGAAGGTCCGCACCACTGCATAGTTTGCTCCCAAGTTCAATTTTTAATAAAACACCAAAAGACGTGACGTTTCGGGCTGACCGCCCTTCATCAGACATAGGTAGTAACTTTCTGGCACACCTGTTTTTATAGTGTACATGATTGGGCAGGGTGGTCACATGATACATTTCAGTGTAGGCGAGTGGTCATTTGTCTCGCATATATTTACAATTGTCATGTGTACTAACTATATACATATATACAAAAATATATACGCTACTATTTACAAATATATATCTATAGAAAAATAGACTATGTATATTTAAATAATTTTTGTACTATTTATAAAAAAAATTATTTAAAATATACATAGTCTATTTGCCCATAGCAAACTATGCAGTGGTATGAACAAGATAGTCAAATGGCTTTGTCATGTTTTCATTATGACAGTTTATTTTCTCAGTGTTTTCTGATACAAAAAAAGGTCAGAACTTGGTGACACTATCTGAAAATGCTCAAGACAGCACGAAACACTACTTGTAGTCATTTGAAAACTACAGTAAAGTTACACATTGCTGTAGTTAGGGGAGTGTCATTTTGATGACACTGGCAGTTTCTGCTGTGCAAGTGTTAATAGTGATGTGAGAAAAGCACCAAAGCAACTGAGAAAAACTGTAATAAATTAAATTACTTGGCACCTATTTGAGGTGCAATAGAATTACCATTATGAATTCATTTTGTAGCTGGTTTATCTATCGCTGTGAAAGGGACGTGCTACAAAACATGAAGAAATTTCACTAGCTGTCACCTATTTTACAGCGGGTAAGAAATCAATACATAGATGTTCATAAATGACTTAATGTGTAACAATGTGAAATGACAGCGAAAAAGTACTCAAACACGCTGACTGAAATATATTTAATAGATGTTGTCTGTCTAATTTAGTCAGCAGATAAACTTATACATAAAGTTTCTAAGACTACCTTCAATATGTTGACCTGAGCAGATACACAGAGTTAATTCATGTGTTGTTACAATAGTAACCCTGCTGGACCAGATGAACCATCTGGTCTTTTTTAAAATGAGGCTGAGTACATCATTATAAGCCACTGGCCTCTGAAGGCTGGCTTTTTTTTTTGTAGTTCTACCATAAATGTGCAGTGTACAGAAAGGTACAGTATGATCTACAAAAGTTAATTTTTACCTCATCAGAGCAATACCCAGAGTGGCTAGACAACATATTAGCTTGTGCATATAGCATACAACACTGATGATATATGTCTTCATCATTCGACACATGACGGAGATATCCCACTTCCGTTGACGCTCCCAGTATGTTGGCAGACAATTTAAAGTCAGGAAATGCTATACACATGTCCTCTTTGGTATGAGAACTCATAATTCAACTTTTTTTGTGGTTATATACAACATCATGTTGCTCACCACATAAGAAGAACAAATACTGAGGAGCTGCTGAAGACCAGCTGAACTTGGGCTAAAACCACTAAGTCATCTTCATACATGATGTGATTGACTACAGTACCTCCAGTCATACAGCCTTTTCTACATAGGTTTAACCGCTCAGATAGGTTGTTCAGATAAAAATGATATAAAATAGGGGATAAAAAGCTACCTTGTCTTACTCCATTTGACCCACTTGACCTGCATAGAGCTTTCTGTGGTTCATACGATCTGAACTTTGTACAAAAGCCTTTGTTGCTAATGACAGCTTCAAGACACCTCCTGTAACAAGCTTCAAATCGTGAAGGTGCCGTGGGCTTCTTCTATAGCCTCTGATCTTTAGTTCTTTCCATAGATTTTAAATTGAATTCCAGTCAGGTGATCGGTTGGGCTATAGTAGCAGCTTTATTTTCTTGCTCTGAAACTAACTGAGTTTCCTTTGCTTTGTGTTTGGTATTATCGTCTTGCTGAAATGTCCAACCTGGTTCCATCTTCATCATCCTGATGGATGGCAGAAGATTCTTATCAAGAATATCTCTATCGTTTTCTATTAATCCTTTTTTCAATTACATGAAGTTTGTCAGTATCATATGCTGAAAAACAGCCCCACACCATGATATTCCTTCCTCCAAACTTCACTGTTGGTGAGTTTTTTTTTTGGTAATGTGAAGCGCCATTTGTTCACCAAACATGGTGTTTATTATGGCATCCAAAGTGCTCAATATGAACCTCATCTGACGAGACTATATTTTACCAGTATTTCACAGTATTTGCCCAAATGTTGCACAGTGAACTTTAAATGAGCTTCTACATACTTTTTCTTCAGCGATGGAGTCATGGCGGTTGAGTGCATTACTTATAGTAATCTTTGAAACAATTCCTCTTGGACAATTTTTCTTAAAATCTTTTCACTTTTCTTACAGCAATAATTGGCCCTATATATACTATATTCACGCAAACTTGATCAATTCTGTCGTGACCGTACACTACAATCAGATTCCACACAAATATGAGTGTGTGGATTTGTGGTTCAGTGCAGCCAAATCTGACTGAATCTGAAAATAAACTATTAAACAAAACTCTGCTGTCATTTAACCATAAGCAGACACACATTAAGAACAGGTCTAAATGGATTATTAAAACAAATTGAACAAAATATTTTTTTTATAAAAGCCCATGTTATGACTGATAAACGTTTTGGGTTTTCCTTTCACAGAATACTGTATAACCCTGCTTAAAAAACTCTGCTACCAAGCAGGAGCGCATAGGTTCACTCAGTATGTACACACTGCTATGCGCTGTCTTGGAGAATGAGCTGCTGTACGGAGGAAACAGGACCTCATTCATGGTTTTAAATGTAAATAGTTCCTTAAATTTTACAAATGAGCTACAGCAATCAGTAACGTGATGAATTATTGGTGAAATTGGCTGAAGGCATAATAAACACAGACAAGGGACAACATTTAGTCATTTTAAGGCTTTTTTTTCTTTTAAAAAGCGTTTTGATCATTAATTTCTTTAAATGTGATATTCATTGCCTAAAGTGTGTGGACTGAGGCCGATAAAAATGTTATATCCGTCTGTGTCTCCAGGATCTCTACTGTGAAGTTGCTCGCAGCGCACACAGGGGGCAGACGTCACCTGCTCAGGAGCTGTTCCTTTTCCGCACAGCGTTTAAACGCGCTTCTTAAATTCCAGTTTTCATTCAAAAGCACATTTGCTCCACCTCAGGTGTATGGATGACAATTTTCTTCTTGGAAAAGTTTATTTTTCTTGTTTGAGCTCAGTGGGTGGGGCCTCCAAAACAGGAGGGCGTAACATGTCAGTGACGATCGAATTTATCAAAACCCGACCATTTGTATAGATCGTTTTCAATCACGTGACCAAAACTGCTCGCGTAGCCATGCGTTGCCATATTGGAGGATATACAAACATACAAAACGGCATCTGCTAACAGCGTGTCTACTAATGCGTTCACTTTACCGATATATTTCACCACTCTCAATGCCATAATTTATTCAACAGCAAGCAGTACTGTGCTAAATATTATAATTGGAACAAAGACTTAGTATTTTGCAAATGTCAAGTTTGTCAAGTCAGATGAAAATGTTTGATCATTTTAGTACTTACCACTGATAAAATGGTCACTGCCAATCCGTGTACATTTAGTTTTTTCTTCGTCTAAGTCCGCTCTGTTTGTATTTCACAGCCATAGACGTCTTCGGCACTCCGACAGTTTTCTTGTATTTTTTCCTTGATTTTCTACAATTGCTGGTATTCGAAATAGTTTATAAACCCCTTTGTCTCAAATAGAATTATGTCCGCATCCAACAACAGCACAAAGGGTGGGCATTTCGCTAAGAAACAAAGCGTAACAACTGAACCACACAACATGGCCGACTCCGGGTTGCAATTGTTATACAAATCGACTATGACGTCACATGAAAACCATCTATACTGGTATTGGTCAAATACAAATGTTTCATACATCACATGTTGGTCCTGTCGTACGACCAAAACATTCAGAAGTTTAGAAATCCTCCAATGTTGTCACTATGTTCTGCAACAACAATGTTGTGAATGTCTTGAGAGAGCTCTTTGCTTTTAGCCATCTCGAGATGTTTCGAATCTTCGAATCCCTTTTTTTTGTCAAAGCCTGTTGAAATCTACAGGTCATGTTGACCACGTACTGTACTGGCTATACAGTTTTTTTGTGTGTGTGTGTGCACGCGTGCGTGTGAGAGCGTGCGTGCGTGTGTGTGTTGCAGCTTTCTTAACACCTCTAATTGTCATAAACACTATGGAGGTTAATAACTGTTGCAATACTCTTGTGTCGTGTGTGTGTGTGTGTGTGTGTGCACGTGCGTGCGGTTATCACAAAACTGCAGATGTTTTAACATAGTTAATATACCTTAAATTTGTTTACACTAATCCGTATCAAGAACTTCACAAATTGCCAAATTGTCCGGCGGGGCTCCCTGGCCCCTCTCCTGGGGTGGTTGGGTAGAATTTTTTTTTTTATTAAAAAAACAACAGAAAATGTAGTTAGAGGCATGAATGGATGCTTGAATAATAATAATAATAATAATAATAATAATAATAATAATAATAATAATAATTGTTTCAACCGGCAGACCCCCGCGACCCTGAACAGGATAAAGTGGGTCGGAAAATGAATGAATGAATGAATAATTGTTTCAGTAATCTGGAATTGGATTTTACTAATATCTTTGATTGCTTTACTGACTGATATGTTACACTAATAAACTCCTTACTCAGACCTGCCTTTGTTTTTTTAACTGTAAATTGTAGGGATGCGCAGCGATTTTTGGTCTGTCACTAATCAGCCCATGATAGCAATATTTTTATTTAGTTTTTTATAGTCCTAAAAAAAATAATAAAAAAAAAAAAAAATAGATGGGTAACTCAAAAATAGGTCAGCCATGTTCACCCAGCACCTCCATGTGCATGTGCTTTACTAGCCAAAATAACCGTCCTCTCAGTAAAAGCTAAAGGCAGAAATGACCTAACAAAACATGTAATCAGTCTAAAAGGAAAAAATGCATTTGTGTTCAATTCTCATCAACAGATAAACAACAGCTGCTTGTAAATGTACCTTATTGGGAATATTTAGTTTTAATAATGTGTGAATTTGTAATTTATTTTTAAAATTTTTGATCGAGCTAGTGAGCACAACTTGATTTGTTAAATAATATATATATATTATTTTTAAACCTGCATGTCTAATGTTATAGAATATAGACGGACAGTGACTAAGAAACTACTTCCTGTCAATCTATTTAAAGTTAAATTTGAGTTTTATTACATTAAAAGGATAGAAAACATTTCATGAAACCAGAATTTTATGACAGTAAAAAAAAAAAAAACTATTTTCACTTTACAAACCGTTTAAAACTTTTTAGTGATAATGATAGCCAAAGGACATAGATTCAATACAATGACAAGGTAGATGAAGGTGAGTATTTAAATTTAAAAAGGTGTCAGGTTCTAAAATGCTGCTGGAAAAAGAAAAATTTTGGTCGACTCGTGACAATTTCATGCACATTTGAAATCCCTTGCAATAAACAATCTTCAAAAGCTGCTGCAGAACCTTCAAATGACAGCTTTCTCAATATCTGCACAATATGATACAAAACTTTGTCATTGTTTACTACTGATTGCATCAGATGTTGCTTTGTGGCGCTTGTGTCTTGTGGGATGATGGGGAAATAATCTTCACACCTCTGATTGCAATAAAACCATAGAGGCAAACTTTCTGTCTGTGGGGAAACAAGAGTGCAAAAATGTAAATCTCCTGACAATTACTGTACTGTACCTGTCAGTTTTTGTGTCCAATAGATCTTTGTAAACTCAAATCATTTTTATTCCCATATTTGAGATAATAGCTTCCACCTATACAAAAAAGGCAGTTAAAATGATTGCATTACAAGTGGTTTGTAATTGAAACTAAATACGAATAAGATTCAATAGTAACAGAGCAATTTGTCAAGAATTAAAAAGGGTCTGTACTTTAGTTCCATGTTAAATTGGAGATGTTTTACATGTTCTATTCTGGTTTTGTTTTCTATGATTTGGAAGGAAAACAGAAAGATTACAAATACATTTTCTGGTCAGACACAGGTTGGCATGGAGTGCTGCCTTCGGGCAGGTATACTGTACCTGTCCTGACGAAGGCCATGATTGCGTACACTTTTCAATTCTTTTTTTTTAAGTTTTACATAATTCATGTAGATTGAGTTCATGAATTGAATATATTTTCTGATCTTCTTGCTGAGTGAAAGCACATCTGCTATCAGAGTGTATCATGAAGCAAAAACAGACCGATGAGTCAAATCAAGGTAGGTGAAAGAAAAGAATAATTTTCAGATAATATTGCCACCCTGAGTAAAGAAGCAAGTGGGTCAGAAAATACATGGATGGAGATAATACTGTGCATTTTTTGTGTTAGAGTAAAAACTCCAATTTTCATCACTAAAGGCACCATCCAGCCTTGATGGGTGGTGCCTTTGGCTTCTGCCCATGCTCTCTATGTTGATGGCTGAAACTGAAGCCTTGATTCATCATTTAGCAGCATTGAATCACAAATGCACACAAAACAAGACAAGAGCACTTTTCATGGATCATTTAATCATGTTTACCAACTGACAGCCAATCAGGAAGCAGCAGAAAACATCAAGTTGGGCTGAGACGGAGGGACGTGCGCACAAGAGTAGAGAAAACCATTTCCAAGAGTCATATCCATTAGTGCTGAAGATTATACAGTGAGTTTGAATAATTACACTTGGTTCTACTTATTGTTTGTTAGGTTAACAGAGGAACTGTGGAAATTTTAAAATCCAAAACGATGCTGGATTGATTTGTTTAAAAAATCATTATGCCAATACTACACTATTATTTGTCATACCATTCTCTTTTCAATTCATTGTTTATATCAGTTGAATCTAGAATATTGTTTAAAATCCTCCTGTTAGCATACAAAGCTCTACATGATCAAGATCTTGTATATTCTAAAGACCTGTTAGTGCCCTGTCGTCCGGGCAGAACACAGTTTGATGATCTACTGGAGGTTCCTAAAGTGTCTAGAAGTAGAACAGGAGGTAGAACATTCAGCTACCAGGCTCCTCGCCTTTGGAACCAGCTCCCAGTCTTAGTGCAGGAGGATGCTACTCTCTCCACCTTTAAGACCAAACTCAAAACCTACTTATTAAAGCGTATATTGTATAAAAGTGTAAACCTAATCAATATAAACAAAGTCATAAACCTAAAAATATAGGAACTAAAAGCTCAAATTATATAGTAGAACACCAACGATGCATTTGGGTTAGATCCACCGCCAGTGGTGGAGGAGGCTGATGGATGCGGGTGATGTGCCATTCAAGGATTCAAGGATTTTAATTTGTTACTATGCGTATGACATGTATACAGTTCATATTAATTCCACTCACACATAGTTTAGCACCAGGTGTTTCCATGCGGGGAGACCTGTTAATACTGTATCATTTTTTTCTGCAGTCTGTGCCTTCTCCTCGCCCTTCTCTCTCTTTTCAGTTTCAGGTTCTTGAAGCTGGAGTTGACTGTTCCTGATCTGTTGTTCACGGCTCAACTAGTCTGGGACACTCTGATGTTCTCTCTCTCTATCCTGTTCTGTTGGTCCTTCTCTCCACCAACCCCAACCAGTCAAAGCAGATGGCTGCTTCGACTAAAAAAAAATTACAAATTTTGATGAGCACTACGAGATGACTATAATTGACACTATATAAATATAAAAGTATTTATATAGTATTACAAGTATTTACAATTCAACTTTATATAAATAAAGTTGAATTGAATTGAATAAACTTGCTCTGTAAAATGGCACGAGGTGTGGTACATTATGTACTCGTGACTTGTCAAGACTTAAAGTTGAAGTTGAGGACTTTCGACTTGGACTTGACTTTCGTTACTTGGGACTTTAATGACATGACTTGAGACTTACTTGTGATTTGAGAAGAAGTGACTTGTTCCCACCTCTGGTGTACACTGCTAAAGTGATTAAAAACACATCCCTCAGCTCCTATACATCAAGCTGACAAAGAAAACCTCATGTGAACATACCTTTTATTACATATTATTATGACAACTGATGTGCACTTTCTCAATTATAGTATCAAGGAGACAATGGGGCATTCATGATTTAATTTATCGATTAGAGTAAAGTGCTTTTTGGTCACACACAATTATCAAAGATTTGACATGTATTGGCATGTAATGTATTTTCTTTTAATAAAATTGAATTAAAAAGTGTTTGTTATATATTTATTTTTGTAGGTTTGATTTCTGGACTGATAACAGTGATAAATGTTTAGTTATACAGCACTTTTTTTTTTTTTTACAAACCTCAAATAGTAAGATTTTTTTTTTTTTTTTTTTTTTCGTACCCTGCATTATTTCAATAACAAAAGTGTAATGTAAAAAACTATTTACTGGGCCGGATAAGACTGGGTAGGCATGTATTCTTCATGTGACATAGTTTATTTGTCTTTAGCGTGGCTGGACAAGTCAAGTAATAAAAAATAAAAAAAAAGAGTATGTGTTCTCACTGTACAATATTTACAATTTAACTTCCATTTATCCCTCCCTGATTAAGTTTCTAGGTTCTCAGAGCGCTGGAGACTCTCCCTCTCGTCTCATAATATCACACTCTGGATTACATTAGGTCTGCCTTTCTTTGCCCAGCAAACAAAGGCAGAAAATGTTATCAATTCAGAAAGTTCAACTGAAGATACATCAATGTTTGTTTTTTTTCAAATCATAGACGGAAACTTCAAAGAAACAACACAATACAAGCTCCTGAAAAGAATGCAAAATTGAATAACTACATTGATATAGACTCGTTGGTCAGTTATAAAATATTGTACAATAATTATACGTCCTAATAAATACTCCTACAGTTTGTAATAGATTTGGTCAACAATGGTACATTGTGTGGAAGAGAACACAAATCTCGAACTGCAAATATTTGCAAATCATACCATTAAAGCTTAGGTTAGAAACAATTTTTTTTTTTTTCATTTTATTTGAATAATGATCAAAATATAATTTGAAATATTATTGGAAAGATTTAATTGATAAAATAAAAAAAAATAATTTTTTTTCTTTCCTAAATTAACTGCACGAGTATGGAGGAATCGTTATAGACAAAAGCTGCTATGAATACACGTGTTTTATAGAAATAGTTTTACAACCTAGTAAAAAAATACATTAAAAGTCATAATAATTTAATGTCATAATCTGAATCTTAAAATGATGTTTAGCTGTACAGTATATAATTTGTATGTGTTATATTTTTACAGTGTGTTGTATTTTTATTTTATGCATGTAGGTTGTCAATAAAAGTTAAAAAAGTGACAATGCATGCACCACTCTATAATAGGCAGCAGGGGGCAGTAGTTGCTTAGTCATTTAGAGTCGCAGCTCGATTACGGTTTTGAGTGTTTCCCTTTTTTTTTTTAATTTGCATATGAAAATATTTAAAAACAAAGTCATGTTTGTCACATTTTCATTTAAAAATATTTTAAAACATTGTAAAATGTGTCTAATCCAAACCTGCTGTTACAATTTCCCAAATTATTGTAAATCTTTCTTTTAAGTTTTAAATTGCATTTAAATCATTATACATGGGGAAGTCATTCAAAACAAAATATGATACAACATGATAGTTACAAACACAACTACATAATAAACACACTGCATTTAAAAGCAAAGCAATGTTTTTTTTAAGGTACATTTGAGAACTAAACAGAAAATAATAACCAAAACCAAATTTGGTTATTATTTTTTTTGTTTAGTTCTTGATCGACTTGATTCAGGTTTTGTGTGTTAGGGGGTCGTTGGTATTAGTAATGACAAAAATGAAAAGAAACAGCAACTTTATTTTGAAGCATGTTTTCTATTCTTACTTCTAACAATGTGAGGCAGCAATTATGTATTTCAGTATTTCTAACTATTAGCCTAATGATATATAATTATTCTCTGAAGTAATCTGAATGAAATGTCTGGATGAAAATGTTAGTAATGTTTTCTCCTACCATAGATCTATGAAATTCCATTCCGCAGCTACTCAGGTGATTAACAGTGATTGTATTTTATATCAAATGGCAACTATTTGTTAAAACCTAAAACTGTCTTCGATTTGTGTCACAGTCTGATTTAAATGATGATGATAGACATTTGAGTTGAGAAGGCATCATCTTTTAATTTTGAGGGTCCTCACCGGATGTCAGATTTCTGAACAACTTGTGTCGCACTGCGCAGCCGCGGACGCAGACACGGCGGTGACAATCAAAGCGGAACCTGACCGCGCGGCACAGCGCTGTAGGAGAGTCGGTGTCCCGTTAACCCGGAGCTTTCCTCTCTCGGATACACCCGGTCCTCTCTCAGTCTCTGTCAACGATGGCGACGCTGGGCCCGGAGTCGGCTCGTCTCCCTCTCACCCAGCTTGGCTCCCCTCCGTCGGCTCAGCCTCCCAGCCTCCTGCCCTCTAACCGGGGCTTGGAGCGGGCACTGGAGGAGGCGGCGGCCAGCGGGGTCCTCAACCTCAGCTGCCGAAAACTGAAGGAGTTTCCCCGCACGGCCGCGAACCACGACCTGACCGATACGGTGGAAGCAGGTAAGAGGCTGTGAGGCCCCCCAGCGATGGGAGCAATAGTAGACCTAAATGTAACAATTTACAGCGGTGTAGGATGTGCACTACCTGGGTCTTTGGCTCTTTACTGTTGGGTCGCATCTGTAAAATGTGCCTCATTCATCAGCTGAAGGTCCTGTGACTCCCTCTCTGTCGTTCCCATGTAATTGGTCAGATTCAGTTTTTTTTGTGTGTGTATCTGGACTGTTTGTGATTGTGGACCTGAAAGATCCTCAGTGGAAATCCCCACTTCTTCCTTTTCATCCATGTACAGCAGTAAACAAGCTGCACCGCTGGAGGAGCCCACTCTCACTCACCTCGTGGCTCTTTGTGCACTCTATATTACACAGTTATTGTAGTGTTTTAGGCTGGCACGGTGTTTGTACTGTTTGTTTACGCTACACTTTGAAATAAAGATGAGTTTATGTCTTTGTGACAGGTGAGGGGTGTTGGTCAAAAGGGCAACGTGTTGTGTTGTGGTGTCTGAAGAACAGCTGTGTGGTACTGATGGTTCACACTACACACTATAACTAAAATGTCCAAAAGGTGTCCCATATTTGTCTTTTTGGCCTTGTTGTAAAGAAGCAGAACCCAGATGGAGTTATTAGTTCAGATAGTGTGGAATTCAACAGAAGGTTACGAATTAAACTCGTCTTTAACATCCCTAAGGCGTCTCTACTTGTCTTCTGCTGTACTTTGTAATACTGTGCTGTAATGTACAATAAGGTAGAAGATACTCTCCAATGTATCGCCTTTCTCACACCTTCCTAGGAGGACAGAACTTAGTCCCCAGGGTCATTGTTCCTTTAGATTTCAGCTTTCGATGGCTATGTGTCAGAGCTGTTGTGTAACCTATTCTGAAACTGTATTCCTCCACAGACATAAATATGGCTTGAGATCACACTTGATTACCAATTCAAACTGACATAAACTGAATAATGTTACTATTTGCTGCATCGTTGCATGCTATATTTCTCATTACTTTGATCTTGGGTTACATCCATATTAGGGATAGACCGATATGAAATTTTTAGGGCCGATGCCAATTTTTTTCCCCATCAGCCTAAGCCGATGACCGATACGGATTGCCGATTTTCTTCAGCCGATACTACTTTTGCTCCCTCAGTTTACATCATAAAAATTACACAATGATGATAACAAATGGTACGAGTCTCGGTTTTTTTTTTTTTAAAAAGGAACATTTATTGAAATTAACAAAGGTGAGGTAGAACGACAACAAGTAAAAAAATATTTAATAAACATTAAAAACAGGTGATGTAGAACAGATAAAAAATATTTCTGCTTTCTGTAAATAATGCGAATCGGCAAACGCAGCAGCCCGCATCGGCGATACACGTAAAAAAACGCAAAAATCGGCCGATGATATCGGCCGGCCGATGTATCGGTCTATCACTAATCCATATAGAGGATGCCATTTTTCTCTGAGACATTTAATATTTTCTACTTCTTGGTTTTTATAATTTACATTTCTGAGTTTAAACCAAATTTCTAAAATATAATGACAACAAGAACACTGATCTAGACCTGTAAGTAACTCTAATGGACATTTAACATGCATTAGGGGACGGATCTAGATAAGCAAACTGCTTTTTTCCGTCGCCCTTTCCGGCATGCAAAAGACAAAAAAAAAAAAAAAAAAAAAAACAAAGTGAATTTTTGTGATTGCAACCATGTCGGAAATGAACCTAATAAATAAATAAATAAAATAACGTGTCTGTCTTCCACTCTTCCTTCATGCAAACATATTTTTTCCTGGAAAGTATGACTTTTTTACTGAAACATAAAATCTGCCAGTAAACAAAGACATGCTTTTATATATTATGTTTTAGGTGCCGTTGGCTACACAGTTGTTTATTATGGGTAGGTAGGAATGGTAATATTAGTTCCTTGAATGAATCCTTTCCTGCAGGATGAAGGTCAGCTGGGTTTCAGTTGCACCAAGGAATCCTAATGATGATATAGTGCTGAGCTTGGCCCTCTTACTTTGTTCATGTACATGGAAAAGAAATGTGACCTGTCCACTACAGAGGTTGAAGGTTTTTTTTTTTTTTTTTTGAGGTACACAAATGTATGAAGTTCATATAATAGTGTCAATAATTTGAGTTCCTAGTTACTACAGAGAGTATCTTTACTGCACTCAGTGCTGTTTGATTTAGGATACAAGCCATGGGCTGCTAATGGTTTATCATCTTAACACTTTTTTTGAGTGTGTCTGTCTTCCTATGCATCAATAGGGCCTTTGATTTTCTGTTTCAGATTTTTCCCATTTCCGTTTTAGGGTAAAACCCATTTTCTACGTCACGTCTGCGTCATTTCACCCATTTCTGTTTCATTTCCATTTAATCATCTTTTCCTATTTAGATGACTTTACTGGCTATAAAACTTCCCAAAACCATACCAAACATCTTAAGCACGGTTATTAGAGTCAAATACTGTTATTCATAGGGCTGGGCAGTTTGACCAAAAATGTATATCATGGTATTTTTCAAAATTCCAATGGTTTTACGGTATATGACGGTATTTTTTTTCATGCATAATCAGGTGTTCACAGCATTTTCTACAGGTTGAGAGAGGAATTACTGCAGTAGATTAAATTAGTGTGGTCTATTTTACTGTCATGATGAGTGAATATTGTAGAATAATTCCACACTAGTAGTAGGGATGTAACGATTCACCCAACTCCCGATACAATTCGATTCACGATACTGGGTTCACGATACGATTCTCTCACTATTTTTTTTTTAGGGAAAATACTGTACTATTCTCCTTTTATTTTTTATTGTCAAAAGAATCCCTAATAAACTATTCAAAACAATGCAATTTAACTAAAAATAAATCTTGAATGAAATAAATAAAGGAATAATACAAATGAAGAAGCCTATTAATTTAAATTCTGGTTCTATAGTAAACAATACAAAACTGCATAATAGTTCTTTTTCTATTTAAAAGTGCAACTGAAAATGTATTTTGTGCCTTAACAATTGGACTTAAAAAAAACCACTCATTGCACTGTATTTGCGTTAGATATTTGTTTGGACCAGCAGAAGGCCGCTGGTAACCCAGTGATCCGTTGGCATGCAGATACCTTGCAGTGAAGAAGAGATGCTATGCTAGCAGACAGAGCTAATAGAAAAACGTGACTTTTACAGATATTCACGTAATATTACAGATATTCTTTCAGTGCTAAAGGGGTAAGGAATCATTTATGAACATGTTTAAGAGTATAAGGCGGCCAGAAAGAAAGTAATAGCAGATTCCGCCCGCCGCCTCCACTTCTGGATAGCGCCTTCTGCTGGTTAAAAAAAGTACTGCGATTCAATTTTCACAGCATCGATGTGAACCGTGATACCTATGAATTGATTTTTAACTGCCTTACGATTAATCGTTACATCCCTAACTAGTAGTAATGCAAGTTTGCAACAGCAGCTCAATGGCTCTTTGCTGCGCTAGCTTCGCTTTAGCATTAGCTTGATTTCTAGCTTTAAATGCTGCATTCCCAGTGGTGTGGTGGTTTCTTATGGTGAATAAAGTAGCGTTTTGTGTGCAGCTCCACCAGGACTTATTTCCGCATTATAGGATTTACTAATTGCGATCCTTTGCTCTCTTTTTTTTGTGTATTACTGCCAAACCGTCGACATGCTAAGCTAACCGTGCCTCCGTGTCCGTGAGCTTTCAATTGTGTCTTTCTTATCCATTTA
The DNA here is from genome assembly GCF_900634775.1 of Gouania willdenowi. Classification (NCBI taxonomy): domain Eukaryota; kingdom Metazoa; phylum Chordata; class Actinopteri; order Blenniiformes; family Gobiesocidae; genus Gouania; species Gouania willdenowi. Next base: position 20,050,805 of record NC_041064.1, read on the forward strand.
CACCGCAACAAACACCAGAGCGCTACTGTTTGCCTTCCTATTTAGAATTGCAACGTTGAAAAGTGTCCAGTCTGAAACGCGGCGCAGCGTAGCATTCCTAAAGTTACGTAAAGGTACGTCGGTATATTAAAAATTCATATAACGAAAATATATACCGGTATTCGGTATGAACCGGTATACCGCCCAGCCCTAGTTATTCATTTTACTTTTATACATGTTTCAGATCGCTTTCGGAATCCGGGAGTGTTACGCTGAAGTCAGGCAAGATTATGTTGCGGAAGATTTACTATGTTTATTTGCAAAACATTTAAACCTCATCCACCTGTTATAGGGGAACAAATACCATGAAAATGTGTGACATGGTCCCCAAAACATTACATGTGAATTTTAATTACTGCCAACCGGCAAATCACCTTCATGTTTTGCACAAAGCCCCACGCAGAGGTGTGATTGGAGTAGCTTCTGCCGTGACCAGGTAAAATGACCACCAGTTCTACTAATACACCATCAGCTAAACCTGTCTTTGTACTGGTGCCTTTTCAGATGTGAGTCATATTTGGTAAATCATAAGAATCTGCAACACATTAAAAACACACTTTAGTTGAAGCTCTGCATTCATTTTCAATCACAGGATAACGTGATCACCAGACGAATCGTAACACGTAGCGCAAGATTTTGAATGAGAATGGGGGGAATTGGACATATTACTGCATTTGTATCACTTTCTAGACATTCAGTCATCTGTTTCCGGTGAAACATAGTGCATAAATGCATGATAGTGTCCCAAGTATGTGAGGAATTTAAATAAAGAGAGAGAAAAAGTGCCAGATTGCTCTTCAATGTCAGATTGGTTTTTTCCATTTCAGAACATGAATTCTGTTTTTTTCCATCTGTTTTTTGCGATTATGGAAAATCTGAGGCCCTTGTACAACAAGCTTGTACAACATCACCAAGTACTCCTTCACCTTCATGTGACCCAAATTGTTGTTGTTTTGTCAAAGCTTAAACTGAGTTTAAATGCAATTGTAGCCTCGATTCTTCAGTTACATAAAATGTTAGAAACAATTGATTGTTTTCCCAACTCAGCACACGTATTGAATGGCAGATCCAAACGCACATGCACTCCTTGTGCTGCTACTTGTTTTCATATCAGCAACCACTCAAGCCTCAACTTGTGGTGAAATGAACATGAGAGCTTTTTTTCACACCTTCCACCTACGTCCCAAACGTAAGAGGAGGGATTTTAAAGGTGGTAAAAGGCAGGTTTGCTACTGTTCACAGTACACTGACTAAACTTGTCGTATGGGACACAAAGACCAGTATCGGTACCAGTATAATTTAGAATGAAGGAGGAATTTTAACGCATTTCTGCTGACTATTCTATGTTAAATCTTTATTGGATATTGTAAATTTCTGTGTGAGAAATAATGTCAGAAACAATATAAATTACCTTTAAAAATGAAACGGTAAATAACATGCAATTATTAGACGCTTCACTCAGTGGCTTTTATTTGGCATAATGTTTCTTAATGCTTTGAGTTGTGACAGAAATGTTCAGGTAGTTGATATCAACTTACATCAATGAAAAGAAGTGTTGTCTAAGATGATTTTCCCCCGAACTGAAAACCAGTTAATCTGCTTCTGCATGATGGTGTCAACAAGTCAAACTATCAGTGTGTTGTAATTCCCTACTGGCAAAATAGCTGTTACGTTAATCATTCAGCAGTTAAGTATTTATAACCATTTACTCGATATTTATTATTAAGACAAACATGTAAAAACAAGAATTGGTTTAGGTTACATTGAAAAGTTTCCCATAAAAAGAATCTGTTTTTTAATCCGATCACAAAAACACTGTTAATGCTTAACTATTTGCACAAACTTAAAGCTTGAATAAGACAAATGTTGAATCATCTAAATATAATGTTGTTCATGTATGTTAATGAGACCTTCACACACTTTATAACATGTTTACAGTCTTGACCAGAAAGAAAACTTGTGTCTTAGACAAAAGATACACTGTCCCACTTCATTGGAGAAACGTTTCCACTGGTCCTTTCTCACAGCTATATTGTTTGATACTGCCTTAATGCATCTTAAACTGTTATGCATATAGTTTGAATGTGTTTTGAGTTTGTCAAGCCTGCCATAGAAAAATATTATGTCATATGATCACAAATGTGGGACAGATGTTCTGTTGACTAAACATTGCTCTGTAGGTGGAGATCCTCGTTGGCAACATTTCAAAATTAAATTAAAAGGCTCGTAGTAATCACTGTGATTAAATGGGTGTGATGGTTATCAGTTCAATGCAGAGAGGGTTAATGCATGGGGGGACATTGTTCATCTAGTGATTCCTGGGTGGAAAATGCTGTCAGAAAAGTTCATGATAGCAGATTTAAAGTGGCTACCATCACATAGTGCCAATGCAGGCAGTGCTCCGACGTAAGAACCAACAAGGCGTCCTACTGTTGTAAAGGATTGGAAGAACCCATTACATCTACGTCACTGCCAATGCTGGAAAAGCCAGGGAAGGAGGCAACATGTCTCTGACCGAACCTCTACCATCATTCACCATCTTTTGATGAAGTTTGCAATTTAAGTTCAGTACAGGTACCCTTTCAGATTAGAACAAGGTGTCCAACTCTTCATGTTGTTGATTGTTCAATCTTGTTTTTCCTAACTCTTAATGTTACAGATTACGTCAGATGACGTCAATGCAAAAAATACGTTGATGCAAAATGTGCACGCCGATGCGTCGTTTTACCAAAACAAAGATGGCGGCACCGGAGAATAACTAACGCGAGTGGCACCTCCGAGTTTCAAAAGTGCAAGGCAGTGAAGGCACGCACTCGTTCGTTGAAGGTAGCTGTTACTGTACGGCAGCGCGTCAACGGGATAAGGAGGAAACATCCGCCGTAACATCAGTGGCAGCAGCAGCAGTCGCATGCACGCACACACACTCGATGAGAGAACACATTTACATACCACTGTGATACCCTAGTAGTCCGTCCTGATTTGTAAATTAAACACAATGTATGTTTGCTGTACACATAGGCATCTATTGGAGTTTTTACTTTGCATTCTGACCTTTTCTTTTTTCCCTTAAACTTCTTGGTAAAAAGGAAAGTTTATTTTAATGCTACTTCTGACTGAATGCATTATTTTGTACTTTTATATTCTTGCTTGAACTTTATTTTGGAATTTATTTTGAGTTGAAGAGCAATAAACATTGCAGTGTTAAGGAATTCTTTTTTCTTTTCATTTTAGATACAGTATGTAAATCAACATGTATAAAAAAAATCACTGTCGGGTAATCGCATGGGGCTTATGCACTTAAAAAAACAGTGTCTTTGGCTGGAATCAATGCAAAGGGCAAGACGAACCAGAAGTCAATCGTTTTTAAAATACTGTAATATTTGGTGATTTGATTAATTGCAGAATGTGAGCCTGAGGCATGATGTATTTCCCATGAATTTACCACCCTCTTTTCCTCCACCTCACCGCTTTTCCTTCCCTTTCATTTACCACACACATGTAGAGGAAGCTGTGGATTTCCAGGAATGTGTTGTTAGAGGAGGGGTCTATCCGTTTAGGGCCTGTGCCACACCTGAGCGCAGTGACAGCTGGGTGGGAAACGCATACCTACTTATCCTTCCTTATAATTTGGGTTTCCTTTTAGACATTACCAGTAATAAAGCTCTCAGTGCATTGATGATACATTATTTCACTTCCCTCTTATCTCAAACATGATAGTGAAACTAAAAAGATTTAAAGCAACCTAAAATTATAATGACTGTCTGCAACCTGATCACCATCACTGTGGGCCCCTCAGCAAGGCCCTAAGGCCTGAATGCTCATAGGGCCTGCCCACTTCTCCCAGAGTTTACTCATTTCCATGTCATGTGTCCGTGTCAGACATGTTCTAACAGCAGCACTAGTCACTAGAGTTGCACTGAAAATAAAGTTCTTTGCCAAAACTGAAAACCGTAAATGAGGAAACCAAGGCAGAACACTGACATACCAAAATAAATTCATATGCTTTATTAGTTTTTGGCTGTGACTGCGTTATAACCTCACTATAATCAAGACATTGCAATTTCATCAATTAATATTAATGCTTTTAAATATAAATGAATTAAAATGAAACAATGCACAATATAAAATACAGTGTTTAACTTGACTCCATTCATGAGTTCATTCAATATTCTACAGGCCTATAACTGACTGGGTTGCTGAAAGAGAGTCAAATTGAATATGTTCTCTCATAGAAACACAAAGTGCATTTAGGTTCTTGATGAAAAGCAGCATCTCTGCTTTATCATAGTGAAGTCTGTTCCTCTTCTCATTGATCTACAGTACTTCTGCTCTGTGCACGTCTCCGTTACTCTCCAAATAGCTTCTCTGCGTGGCGTGCATCATGTCTTGTGCACCACTTTATTTTGATGTCCAAGTAATGCGCTTTCCAATGCGGATTAATGCAGTTGCGATGAAGTGCAGATGATCTCGGTGAAAAGTATTCTGACACTCTAAAGTTTAATTTATTCTTCTGATGCATATTTTGGATTTTTTGAAACTACATCGCGCACTTCAGGCCATGGTGTAACCAGGTCCGCATCGATGGGATGCAGAAACATAAAACCCACTTTAGAGTGAACTTTACATTGTTTTAACTCCGTGCTCCGTCTCAACCTCTGCTTAGAAGAAGCTTTAGTGCTCAGACATGTTGAGGTACGTCCACAGTGTGGACACATTGGCTCATATCCAGACAAGCGTGTTTGCTCGCATCATAACAATATGCTGTTTCAGCCGGCTTGTTTCAGTGAAAAAAGTGTTTTTAAAAATTTTCAGTGGCTACATTTTCTGTGCATGAGCTCCTTCTCAAATTATATTTTCTTGCCAGGTTTCAAACTCACAAAGATGAAAACGGATGACAGAATTAGTCAGTGCTTAGAAGAGTTAAATTCTGCTGCACTTGACAAGTTTTTGTATTAAACTAACAATCTTGCATTGTTTAATTTCACTGAAACATCCTTGTTGAAACAGCATTGTTTTATCGTCTCATTTACACCGAAGAGTTGTTTGCTTTATGTGACACAGCTTTATTTCTCTCACAGTTGTGCACAAAGGTGAAAACCTATGAGCAAACGGCAAAAAAACAGCCACAAAGGTGAAAACCTATGAGCAAACGGCAAAAAAACAGCCACACACACATACACACACACACACACACACACTGACAACAAATGTTATGTTCAGGTCCTGCATGAACTCTTCCACTCCTTCACAGTCACAAGGCTGCGTTTAGGTCCAGAAACATGATACCTTTTTATTTTCCGTGAATCTGTATCAGGTAGTACTGAAGGAATTTGGTCAGTACCTAAAACAAAAAAAACAACCTGAATTCATATGATTGGATATCGTTTTTTTTTTTTTAACTCACTGATCGGTGATCGGCCCAAAAATCCTGATCGTGTAAAGCGTAGTTGATGTTACATTGTACTAATTGTATTTATATATATATATATTAGCTGAACAAAGATTTATATTAATCAGATGTTCAAATAATTTTTGGACCTCTGGCTAACCGGAATAAGGGTGGGGTTGTAACACTGTAGGGTGGAGCAGTGAAGCCCAAGATACCAGGACTTGTAGCAGCACAAGGGAAGTGACCACTCCCCACCTCATTGTTTTCAGGCGGCTGCTGGATGCATTGTTTCCTGTCGGGGAAACCTAACATATATTGACCTCCTAAAACTAAGAACAAGGAAATCTATGAGTGCACTTTTTTTAATTAATGTGTTGTGCCTTATGCTCTTCAAATGCACCACTTAAAAAAATCCTGGCAGCTTCCAGTCGATTTGGAATATTTGCGTTTACCAATCAATTCCACTCCTTTTCCCACCACACACAATAATGGCACCAATGAAAGATTGTGTCCTTAATAGAGAAAAATATATTTCAAAACAAAATATATATGTTTTAATATGCCTTGACTTTAATGATAATAGCAAGCATAGATACTGTGTTTACATTGGGAACTAATAGCTTCTCCTTTATCCTTATCATGAGTAAGATATTTAGGGCCCTATATAATCCATTTTAATTATTTTTTTTACAAATTGCCTGTTTTCCACATTAATTTTTTAAAGGCGAAGGCGATACATCTCATGAGCGGTCCCCGGAAATATTTCCTCATTAAAAAACATTCCTAGCCTCACGGTGACAGCGTTTCATCCCGATTTGGTCCATTTCCGCATTCAACAGTAGATTCTGTTTTCATTGGTCGATTTTGAGATTCCGTCCGCGATTCCGTTAACGTAGATTTTATAGGGCTTATGGGTCTGTACATTTATTGTCATTTAATTTGGGATTTTTGTGTGATGTATGGCGATAAAGGGCTTTTCATTGTGCCAGTGGACAGTTTTAGACTTATACTAGCTTCTCTCCTCTCACTGTCGTTGCCTAGATTTAATCCTGTTGTAATTTTTTCAATATTACATAGTACATATATTTGTATGTTTAAGCAATGGTTGAGCAAGACTTTGGCGCATGGATGTTTGATTTTGTTTATCAGCGCCATCTTTCTACAGTGCGGTTGCACCGCACCGTCTCTGAATGCAGGTTTGAAGTTGCACAGTGTTTGCAGTTCTCTTTGAAATGTCCACACAATGAACAGTATATGCTTGTGACAAAGCCCTCTTTATGGTCAGTATTATATCTGATTTAGGATTTGGTTTGGTCAACGGAAGGAAGGCGAACATCCTACAGTTTTTTATGTCAGCATGCATCTTTATATATCTGACATATAGATTTCCTAGGTCGTGCATGTGCAGGTACAGGTAATTCTATGTCTTTTCTAAGTGAACTAAGGTGTTCTGTTAAAAGCAGTTTGGGTTGGCTGGTCAAAGAGCAAAAACCAGACTTGGTTTACATCCATCGACTCATATAATTTGTTTTGAGTCATTTTCTTTTTCTTTTGCTTACTTCCGATTGCCCCCTCTTTGGAAACATCCTACTACCCTTGATAATTTATTATCTCTCCATAACACTATTACCTCTTTGTTTCCACCACTTTGCACCCCAGGGTTTCAGTTCTGTAGCAGCATGGATTTTTTCCTCTGGGTATTCCAGTCATCTTTCCGCATCATGCATGTTAGCTTAAAAAGTATTTAAATGGATGTACAGGAGTAAGTGTGGGAGGTCCTGTGATTGTGCTAAAGTGATCCCTTTAGATTGAATTGAATGTGTTACACGTTCAATCTCTTCAATCAACAACATTCCTCAGTTTGTGTAACTTGGACCTTGTTCCTCAAGATGACATTTCATCACCTCCCGAGTGTTTAAATGATCTTCATTTTGGAAATATTCTCAGTGTGTCAGGGAGTAAAAACTGATGGTTAATGTAATAAATCTGACATTTCTTTGTGGTTTTCTGTCAAATTTAGACCACACAACTACAAACTAGATAAGAACTAAGAACAAGTATAAATCTTTAGAGGTCATGACTTTGATGTGGGATAGAATGTTGTCTTTTTGATATCTGAAACCAGCGATACGACCCAAGACCACATGAATGCTTTGCACCTTTCAACCGTGGCAATGATGTCACACATTAACTCAGATTTTTTTAACTGGGTTTGTCTCTGGTTTCACAAAGCGTGTCATCCCAGTGGCACTATGTAGAGAGGGCTTATTATGGATTTGTAGGTGTTTGTATCCTAAATGAAATTTTTTTTTCTTTCTTTTAAAATAACCATCAGTGTTACTCATCTGCTGCTGCTCTCTGCCCAGATTAAACGGTCGCTCTGAAGACGCTCTGTGAAGCAGAAAATATAATAAACGCATTTACAGAACTAAAAGTAGATTTGTCTCGAGGGGAGTAAACCTGCATCATCTTTTGGCATATCAGATCATTCATGTTTTAAATCCTATTTATTTTATTTTATTTTTCCGATCTCTTTTTATTTCATTAAATTTTTTATATTTATTTTTTGTTTAATAATTTTTTTAATTTTTTACTTTTTGTGTTTAATGTCCATGTTTGATGCTTCTTTTGCTTCTATCCATGAGTTGTGTTACCGTGGTAACATGACAGCCAAAGTTATTCACACAAACTAATAACGCGGTGCACGCTGCTTCCAAAGATGTCTGCTGAAGCTCTTCTGCACCCTCTGATGTGACTTGTTAGAAGTCTGTGTTGCATTTATCTATAACTCATGACTGGGCATACTCTAGTAATAAAAATCCCTTCCAACATCTAGGGATATCTACCAGTAATTGGTCTAAATAAGGAATTTCTGCTAAAACATCACTTTAGATGCAGCTGGATTGAACCCAATGTTTGAGGTAATTGACTGTAGAAGGAAGGTATCCACCTTTGTTCTCTTTCATCAGTTCTCCCGTTTCTCCTTTTCCGCTGCAGCCAACCTTGAGAGATAACACATTTCCTTCCTGAGGCAGGTCAAGGAAATCTTTTTCACAATTTGTTCACCAGTTTTGCTCGCCTCAGCTTTGACATCATTTAACTTGCGTCAACTAATTGTTTTTTTTCAGTGACTGACGTTCTTAAGAGGCTTAGTTTTAGATGATAAGAAACTGTTACCACACTTAATACTTTAGTTTCTATGTGTCTATGTTTTGAATTGTTTTCTGTGATCATTACTCCAGTTCATTGATCAATATGTCCAAAATCTTCAAAATGGCGATTCCCACAAATAAGGTAATATTACTGTGTTTTGAGTCATTTATAACAACTTTTTGTAACAAAGTTTTAATATTCAGCATTAAACCAATCATCTAAAGTAGTGGTGCCCAACGCATTGATGGCGATCTACTGGTCGATCGTGGAGGCATTTTGTGTCGATTGCGCTCATGGGCCTTAATACTTCATAAATGAGTGAGAACGCCACAGTCCCGTATACTAGAAATTAAACCTCAATTTGAGAGGGCGCTTGCGCACTAATTGATTCATTTACAACCTCTAATAAGTAGAAGAAGACCCCATGCCAGCCCAAAGCCGCTCACAGAGTCACACCAGCCCGACCAGGTACAGCAGCATCATCAGACAACCTCTGTGTGTGGAAGCCATTGACTGTGTGGTATTGACCGGCACCGCTAAATGTGGTTTCATCCCCCCACACACTGACCAGCTCTATTACCCTGTAATATTAAGCCATAGTAATCCGTCACCATCATTGGCCTGTCAATTCCTCAGTTTCCTCCTTACTGGATCATTTGATTCCTGTGTTTTCTAACCAATATACCAACATATTACCTAAGTGTGCCTCTCAGAGAACTCACAAGATTTGGGTTAACGTAGACATAGCATTTGTGTATTCTGATTCAGTCTTTAACATGGGTCCTAATGAATTGAGCAGCTGTGATTGGTGCATCTGTGAATTTGAACTGTGAGACGATTTGAGATGAACAAACGTCAGACCATCACACTTTCAGAGTTTATGCTCTGCCATGATGAAATGGAAATGCTACATTTTTACTCTGTATATTTTACAAACTTTATTTTTGAAAGATTTGTATTGATTGTATTTACATTTTTAAAATACATTTCAATCTAACTCAGTTTTAAGTGTTACTGCTTCAATATTATTATTGCATTTTAATATTATACAGATATTTAATAATTTTCTAATCATTGTAACAGTTTAAATATTAGAATCACATTATTTTCAGTGATAAGCACCGAATATTCGGCCACCGAATATATTCGGCCGAATATTGCAAAAGAAGCAATGACGCAATCAAACAACTTGCAGTGATTTTGAGTCGGAAAAGTGTGTGCACGTTGCTACAGGAGCAGAGCAGCAACAGCTCCTCCTTTCCGCACACAAACACAGCCAGACTCTATCCTTACCGCTCTCCGTCGACCGTCACCGCGTAAAAGTTGGAAGCTGTCCGTTGAGTCCGTTGTTAGCGCTGTGAGCCATGAATCTGTAAACATCCCCATTGTTTCCTCCTTATACTGCATCGGGTCTCGCTGCATAGACTTGTGTAGCAATAGCACACTCAAAGTCGCTTTACAGAATTAAGGGATTATTATTTCACTCCACACTTAGTGGTGGTAAACTACTATTGTAGCCACAGCTGCCTTGGGTCAGACTGACGGAAGCGATGCTGCCAAAGTGCCCCATCGGCCCCTCCGACCACCACCAACATTGACTCGCACACTACATTCAAACTAACATGGAAACATAGTTTACTAGGCATTGTGGGTGAAGTGTCTTGCCCAAGGACACAATGACAGATACCAATGACAGGAGGTGTGTTAGGTGACGTCACCTACCAACGTGGGCAAAATCCAACTCGCCCGTTTAAAGCTGACTTTTTACAAAATGTGGAATAACAAGGGAGGGAGGAAACTTTTCAAATCTGTCCCTCTGAGGTTAAAGGAATGTATATCACCATAGCAAAACCATTATGAAGTGATTTTATTCATCATACCGTCCCTTTAATGCATTTTAGTTTGTTTTTTTTTTTTTTGGAATGCAGGCTTTGTTTTATTTTAAGGGCTAATATAAATGAAAACCTTTGTTGTGCTACTGGAATATTTAAAAAATGTCAGATTATTCAATAAACATTCACTTTCTTTAAAAAACATGTCTAAAAAATTAATTCGAGACTATTTATGCACTAAAAAAAATAGTGAAAAACCAAGCGTTTATATTTTATTCACAAATTTTCATTTCGGTGCATCCTTTGTTGTGACACAAGTCCTAACTCAGGGTACGAGTCCTACTGTTAAACACCAAAGAGTCAAACTGTCTGTTGTAAATAAGTGGCTGCTTTGACAATGATGTTTGGACAAATTGTGTAAACCATTCTACTTGAAAGCGTTCTTTGGATATATTTTTTTTTTATTAAACTTGTGTCAGAACCACACTAGGATTTATAACACAGCTTCTTTATGCACCATGAAAGCAATTTTTTTTTGGTTGAAGCTCACACAGTAATTACACACAAGGATTTTCTTCTTTTAGCTATAATGTACCTCCTCTAGTTTATATCAGTCTTTTTGAGTCTAACCCAATGTAAACAGATTATGTATAAAACAAAGAATCCTAATATAGCTACAAAACACATATGAAGACAAAGGATTACACATTATGTGGTATCTCTTTAACTTGCATATAAAATGAAGCTGGGAAATAAAATACATCATTGTGTTTTTCTCCAAATCTGTGTCGAACATTTTCAGTGAATCCTGACAGACGCTGAATCCCTTGAATAAATAAACGAGCACGGTCTCCTATCCATCCAAATGTAGGCCAAACTCACCCCCAAAACATACACACACACACGCACACATACACACACACACACACACACACACACACACACACACACACACACACACACACACACACACACACACACACACACACACACACACACACCCCTCTCGCTCCCACTTAAATCCTTCTGGCACGAGACATTCTGATAGATAAACACATGGAGGTGGTTCACGGAAACAATCTTTCCATACCCCTCTCCTTCAGGCTTATCCTAATTTACCAAAGAGTTCATGCCAGCATACATAAATGTGTGTTTGCATACACAGTTTATTTCTAAACACATGGACACACTGTAAAATAAATCCACATCCAGTCTGATAAAAAGCTTTGGGATTAAGTGAAATCTGAAATCAAGTCCCCAAAATCAAAACACCTCACCTTCTGTAATGGGACTGTTGATCCCTCCTCACAAGAATGGATACCTTTGTTTATACTATAGCAAACAGCTCACACAGACCTGTGCAGAACAAAGCTCGGACAGTGTGTTAAACAAGAAGCAAGAGAAACTAAACTATTGACAAAGGAAGTCCTTTTGTTTTTGCTGGTGTACAAAAAACACTCTGTTCTTGTTAAGTGTGAAAAATCCATTGGATAGCTGTGCTGTTTCCATGTTGTGTAAAGGTTTTTAACATGTCGAAAATTCAACATTTTACCAAGAGTAAAAAGCCAGGGCAGAACTGTTGTATATCTTTCTACACAACGCAACTATAGGATGATAACTGCTATCAATCTGAGTGCATTGGGAAAACTGCAACAATATATGACCTCATTCATGCCTCAAACAGTCATCATACCACCCAGTTCTAATCTTTTTTCTCCAGTCTTGCATGCATATTTTTAATTAGTTCTGCTACTCTGTCTTCGGGTACAACTTGTAATTAGCAATAATGAAACCTGAAGCTGTTGCCATTTTATTGCAAGCATTGGTGAATGGTTGCAGTTTAAAAGCTGTTTTATGGGATAACAAACAGTGATAAATCATTCAAACTGGAGTCTCTGATCCTATTCTAGTTGACACCTATTCTAGTCAGGCTGCAAAGGCACTTTACACGTTTTTGTAATTGTGATAATAATGGACCTAGCTCTGGTTGCTCTTGCTTCCTGTCCATGCATTCTGGCTGCAGTGCATAGCTGCCAACAAGCTAATCTGACTGGTTAGCTGGCATTGTAAAATGGGTATGACGGCACAGTGGATGCACTCATGCAGAGCAGGACCTTTCTGTTTAGACTTGGCACATCCTTCCCTTTATGTTTATTTTTACTGTAGGCATGCTGGTTCTCTTTCACAGTCAAATCCCATCTGAAAACCGCAGAGAGAACTTTTACCTGCTACTACCACCTTCTCGCTGATTCTCCTCCGCGCCGAATCCTTTCTAGTCTGGTCCCGGTTATAAAGGCCGTGTCATACATCTCCAGGTGGTCACACACAGCTTCTACTCTATTTGCATGGGTGAACAGACTGGTGTTTGGTTTGACGGCCTGACGTAATCGTCAACAAAGACTCTGATTGGCTTTTGTCATGTGAAACAGCCGCAGGAGTTAAATAATTTCAACTCTTGCGAATGTGTGGGTGTGCGGATATGCATAAAATCGGGAGCGCGCTCGCATGGCCAACGCACTTGACGTGCGGATCGCACCGCACCGCAGCACTGGAAAGATTTCACATCTGGTACGCATCTATTCATTGACTTTGTATGTAATCTGGAAGTACGGACATTTCATGACGCATCTGGTGTGAACGCAGCATTAAAACGTTTTGGAGGCATTTACCCTCTGTCTTTAGCAAGATCTAGAACTAATTTTAAATGACAAAAAAAACCCTGCTATTTCTCTTTAGTTTGGTGTTAGAAGAGCCATCAAGGGCCATGTAAATACAGTTGCATGTATGCAGGACGTAGAAGTAATAGTTTCAAACATTTAAACTTGATCTCTTAAAAACAGTTAATAGTGTGTAGCCCGCAACACTTATAGTATCTGTGTTTAGTGAGACCATGGGGTATGTATCTTGGGAATTGAGCAGTGTTTGATGAGCACATGTACCCTGAAGCCCCATGCAACCCCACGCAAATTAGTAATGTGCTGAGAGCAGAGATAGATGTGGGTCAGCGATGGAGGTAGAGGAGGGGGTGTGATTGTAGTGTGTATGTGTGTGTGTGTGATGGTAGCAGGTTGCAAGTTTGAGGAACTTCCCCTCTCTAATCCTGTTAATTAATTAGAATTAAATTGGGTTTTAAGCCTTTATTCGTCATGTATATGTTACACGCATATTGAAATTTGTCCTCTGTAATTTAACCCATCACTGGGGAACAGTCAATGTTAATGTTAATTTTGCCGCCTGCCAGCTACCTTCCCCTTTCCTTTCCTTTGGTGTTCCCTTTTTTTTTGGGTAATATCTATTTTAACCCCAGTGTAAATTTTCCCTCCATCTTCTTTCAGCTTTTCAAATTGGTTTGTTCATCCCTTCTGAAGACTTTTATCTTAGGGTGTACTCACACTGGCAACTGGGGCCGTTCCAAGCTCACAGCAGGAATCCCCCCCTCCCTGTCCCTTTTCTGGCACGGTAGAACGGACGTGATCACCAGCTCAACTCGGTTCCCACAGAGAAACACATCACGTTAATTTATGACACACGTATGGCGTTACGTCACCATTAAGCGACTCTGGGTTTGTTGTTGACAGTACATTCTGTTAATTTCATATTTTCTGTTGCGTAGGGTAACTATAAACCAAGATTTACCCAGACACGTGCTCTTTTCACGGACTGGGTTTCCCAGGGCCCCTGAACGCATCACGTTAATTTAAATGACTGTAACTCTGCTCATATTTGCTCTACGGAGAAATTCCACCAGTTTATGAAAGATAATAAGTTGCTCTTTACGGCCAGTGTCGGTACATTGCGGTAATTTTACTCACACGTAACGGAAACATTAAAGATGCCGCTTTGTTTTGACGAAATCGACACAAGGAACAGAGAGAACCAAGTGAGTGAGAAAGAAAGAGATTGAAACAGACCAAATAACGGTGGATTTAATAAAAATTAAAGACTCTCTCTGACGATAAAAACCACCATGAATGGAGGTTCAAATGGATTTGAAAACAAAGGAGGAAACTGAGCCTATAAAGGTAAGATCAGTTTAATTTCTGGATCAATAAATGTCGTTCTGATTTTGTGGAGCTAGTCTTTGTGTAAATTAATATAAGTGTAAATAGATGCATTTAATGTGTGAGACAGTTTGGGACAGAGTATTTGTGTGTTTGTTTAAACTTCGTGTGTGTCTGTGTGTCCATCTGAGCATATTTATCTCCATCACTTTCAGTTTTCCTTTTGATGAACATGACAATATCTAACTCTTCTTTTATTTCTTCTTCTTTAAGTCCATGCAGAGTGGACACGCCTCTCCCTGGACATTAAAACCATGAGCTGATCCTGGTTTCCATCATCTGGTTTAGACCCATCACTTCCACAGACAACAGACAGAATAAAACTCAGAGTCAACATGGGACCATGGGATGCACTTATTTATTGAAATGTATATTAAATGATTATTTAACTTTCTGTAATTTTATTTTTTAGGAGATGTTTTTAATTGTTTCAATAATTTAGAGACTTAAGGAACAGATTGTTATAATGCATAATAAAGGTGATTTACTTGAGTCAGCACTAATTTCAGATTGTTTTTAAGTCTTTGTATAAAAATACTTTAACAGGACAACAATGATGTGCAGAGCTGCAGTAATGTTGGCTTCATACAATAATAATAATAACAACCACTGCACATGCCACCAGAGAAGCTTCCAGTGAATAATTTACAAATAAAAAAAAGTTCACTGATGGTGACATTGAGATCTCAATGTCACCATTGAGATCTCAATGTCACCATCAGTGAACTTTTTTTAGTTTTTTGTAAATTATTCACTGGAAGCTTAGATATTGTGTGACAAAGATATCAAAGTGTGTTGTTTTGAGTATAGTCATATTTATGATTAAAAGTTATGATTGTATTATATTCTAAAGTTTAGAATTATCTAGCTTGTC
The DNA here is from genome assembly GCF_900634775.1 of Gouania willdenowi. NCBI lineage: Eukaryota > Metazoa > Chordata > Actinopteri > Blenniiformes > Gobiesocidae > Gouania > Gouania willdenowi. The sequence continues at coordinate 20,066,153 of NC_041064.1, forward strand.
TTCCTTTCTTTCTGTTCACAGCATAACCTTATATTTAGTTCTACAAAATGTGTTTACAGCTAATTTTACTGATTATTGTTACACATCATCCTGCATGTGCATTATATACAGTATAAATGTGTAGATTTAACTGTTGGAGAAACCATTTTATTAAATACAAAGAAAACGACATGCAAACAGAAAAACAAAGGTAGAAAGTGTATTTAATTTATGAAATTAGTGAGTTGTTAAAGTGCTGAGGTGCAGCGGAGGGTCTTCTTCTGCAGAGACGTGATGATGAGGGGTCCGAGTAAAACCCAAAATTCCATGGTAATTTTGAGGGTATAAACATGCATATAAACACATTACTGGTATATTAACCCATATAAACCAAAAAATATAGAAATGGGACATTTTACGGCTGCAAATGTGTAACATATTACTGGTATTTTGAGAACAGGACACATGTAGATTTCTGAGCAATTCATTATAGTTGTGCAGGACTAACGGGAACTCCACATACTGAAAATTGGTATTGCCACATGTGCACTAACACGACACGACCTAAGAAGAGAACTAAAATAGGATTAAAAATAAATAAATAGTTGCAACAATTTGCAGTCTTGTTCCAGGTTCTGCTGTCATAATATTCCCATCCTTGTACTTCCAATGTTTAAATGTTTTGTTTTTAAGGTTCATGTTACATTTTGCAAAAGGTTGCACTTTATTTCTGGCTTATTGATTTTTGTTTGGAAAATTATTACCCTTTCTTTCAGACATTTCATTTATTTGGGCTTGTATTTGTGATGTTCTGTTTTTGGTTACATTTAGAAGAATAAATTAATACACTACACTTTGCTCCCCAAGACACCATATATATATTTTTAAATTATTTATACATTAGCAGCAGTACAATGTCCAATTTCTATATTTTTCTGGGTTATATAATAGCCAACCAGATGTGTCCTGTCCACAAAATACCAGTAATATGTTACACATTTGCAGCAGTAAAATGTCCCATTTCCATATTTTCTGGTTTATATGGGTTAATATACCAGTAATATGTGTTTATATGTATATTTATACCCTCGGAAATACCCGGACCTGATGATGAGCTGCTACACTCCGTTACTGTCCCGCTGTCGGCTGAACAAAGAGAAGTCCTGACTGTCGTGTTGTCCTCTTCCTCCATGAGTTCTCTGTGGTGTTGTTCATATATATATTAGGTAACGCCAACTCTGAACTTTTCATCGGCTAACGAGCACTTCTGACACCGCTATCATTGCGGAATGCGGATGTTTATGTGCCGTAAAGCGTCGCGCGGTACCAACGTCATCACATTTTGCGCGCTGGTCGAGTCGAGTTGTGCGTGCCAACCGTGCCAGTCTGGCACGCTGTTTGGACCACCTCTTCTAGCAGGACCATCGGGCCGTTAACCCCCCTGTGGTGCAGTTCACACCTACGCAGGCCAGACAATGCCCCCCCATGGTTTCACACATGCACAGAGCTGGTTAGGAACGGCCCTGGTTGCCAGTGTGAGTACACCCTTATTTAGTCTTTTTTGACAGAGCTCGTAGTGCAGTCTAAAATGTAGAGGTGCACAGCTTTGTCCCCCCATCCCCCATTACCCCGGAGGATTTGGAAAGTGGTTTTATTCAATTCTCTTATCCAACCTAAAATGAAATGATTTACTTTTTTTTTTGTTTTAGTAGTTAAATAATGTCTACCGGTTAGGGATGTAACGATTAATCGTAATGCAGTTAAAAATCGATTCATAGGTATCACGGTTCATATCGATATTCTGAAAATTGAATCGCAGTACTTTTTTTAAACAGCAGAGGGCGCTATCTATTTATCCTTTTCTTGTCCAGAGGCGTAGGCGGCAGGTGGAATCGCCTACTACTCTTAAACATGTTCATAAATGATTCCTTACCCCTTTAGCACCGAAAGAATATCTATAATATTACGTGAATATCTGTAAAAGTCACGCTAGCTTAGCATATCTTCTTCACTGCTAGAATAACTGCATGCCAACCGACCACTGGGTTACCAGCGCCCTCTGCTGGTTAACATTAGCTCTTAGCCCAGTGTGTGTGTCGGTGGGTTCGCTTAGCATTGTTAGCTTTAGTTGAGTTTCCAGTTCATAATCGTTGCTACGGGTTCATCTCTTTCCCCGTGTTTGTGGAACTTTGGGTGGCTCTGACGGAGGAACTTGGATTGGTTCCCTTTGTTGGATGGTTAGCTGGTTTTAACAAAGTAGCGGTCCATGATGTATCGCAGCTCGGCAGCTTCAGGTAGCCATGACGATCACCATCGTCTGTGGGTGAGACGGGAGGCGTGGTGCACACCGCGGCCGAGGAGGCTTCGCTGCGGAGCTCCCAAAAACAGCGTTCTGCTCCATAGAATATTGAGTTGACAACAAACAGGCAGTTTTGTCCTGTGGAACAAGGATTTTATGGGCATTCTTGGCTAAATTGAGGGACAAATGGCCGGTGGCCCTCGATAATTTCCGACATGGGAATTTATCGTTTATATCGTGGGATGACATATTCTTACCGGTGAGAACATTTTTCACAATAAATCATAAACAATAAAATATCGCACATTCCTAGTACGTTCACACCAAACGAGTTTCGGAAGTAGAAATCATGCCTCACGCATGTAGTTGGACGCTTTTGCTCATTGACTACAGACGCTTGTCACCAGCGTCGAAGATGCTTGGGACTCGCGTCGAGGGGTGGGGGTTCTTTTTTGCCAGTAGTGTTGACTGTGAAGTGGTGGGAAACATTATTATGTTGAGAAGGCGGTGTTTCCGGTCGGATGCATTTTGATGTGACTCAGTGTGTGCATTGTGATGTTAGAGGCCTATAGAGAAGTGTGGGTGAATGGAGAATAAAATTTGGAGTTCCTTGCTGAACACACCACCTCCAACTCCGACTTTTTTTTCTTCTACTCATTATTCTGAATACGTCACAGTTGGGGAACGCTCCTGATTGGTCGCGTTGGAGGCGCCGGACACACGTCAAAGGCGTCCGCAGTGCAAAAAGCTTCAAAATGCACCGCACAGGAGGCGAGGGACGCACAGCGTCTGAGGCACCCTAGAAGCCCGTCCACCATGTATTGTGAATGTAAACCTGACGCGTTTGGTGTGAACGTGCCATAAGGCATCATTCTTTCATTCCACACTTAGTGGTGGTAAGCTACTATTGTATCCACAGCTGCCCTGGAGCAGACTGATGGAAGCGAGGCTGCCATACTGCGCCATCGGCCCCTCCGACCACCACCAACACTCACTCACACACTACATTCATACTAGGCAATGTGGGTAAAGTGTCTTGCCCAAGCATACAATGACAGATACCACTGGAGCGACTGTCCCCTATTGTGGAACCTGGAATTCTCAGTGGGCTCCCATCCAACTACTTACCAGGCCCAGACCTCCTTAGCTTCCGAGATCTAACGAGATTGGGCAATGACAGGCTGGTAATGTTTTATCATAATAACATAGTAACATCATTATTTAGTTAAATCACATTTAATCTCTTGTATTTTCTAAATATGCAATACATTGCTGCAAAAGATTAAATAAAAACACGGAAGCAATTTTTTAACATTGATGAACCAAGGTATTATGTCTCCTCACAGGTAAAGAAAAAAATCCAATTTAGCTTTGTATCATGACTGCTGAGATAAATGAGGCAGTAAGTGATCTTTTTCTCCTCAATGTTAGAAGCAGGAAAATGAGATGCAGGAATCAGGAACTGAGCAAAATGATTGCGGTTATGCAAGGCCCAAGGTATTATGGGTCAGAACATTTTCATTTCTTTTAAGTGTTGTTGGGTAAGTTTTTTTTGAATGAAAGGGACAGTGAAGAATGACATGAAAAGCTTTAGTTCTATCACCCAGTGTTATTTTTGTTGACAGAACGTTTGTCATACACTTCATAAACTAAGTTCTTTTCACGCAACAAAAACGAGATGATTTAATTAAGAAAATGCTCTTAAATGAGAATCACATGAATATGTATTGATATTTTTTATGGCTGCCAACTTTGGTTGTTTAGTCGACAAATTGGTCGATGCCGTCATGGTCGACCAAGATTTTCATTGGTCGACCAGCAATGGTATCAGTTACAATACCATTTAAAAAAAAATGCAATGCACTTATATAGGTGATGAGGATTAATATCAAATATAATTTATTTAATGCTTAAACATGATTCTATGTCCAGCAATAGCTATGTGTGAGTGCTGGCTGCAAAAAAAAAAAGTCAGCGCAGTGTGCTGTCTTCAAAGCAGATCAGAGCAGATAAGGAACAAATTAAGACAGGCTTGAAGCACAAGCATTCACTGTCAAATCCATCCTTTTTCTGCACAAGAACATGGATTATCCTTATATTTGATACGTGGATTATGTATATAGATCCACTGCTGTCTATTGCGTCACGAGGCAGATTGCGCACCAGTGTTTGATGTGCGTTTGTTTCCCATGCGCTGATCTGATGTTGACATCAACAGTTATTATTAATAAAAGCATGCTTACCACTAAAACAAACGTACATATGTCATTTGTATGAGGAAAAAATAGGTTTTAATTGTTGGTTTAAGGTCGGGCACGGATATAAATACCTAATGTCAGTTGGAACTGTAGATTTCTCTTTTGCTTTGTTGGGTTCTGGTCAAAGTTTGAATAAGGTTCATATCATAAATGGTCTGTGTTTAAAAGCAAACCTGCACCACAAAAAAGCCAAAACAAAATATTTGTCTCTTTTTCTTTCTCTTCGTCCTCCACTGCACCTGCTCATTCATTCTCCGTTATTTTTTTTTTGTCGATTAATCGCTATGTGTGCCATAGTCTTGGTCAACCAACCATTTCCTTGGTTGACTACAGCCCTAATACTTTCATTAAAGGATCCTCCACTGTTTTTATAAATGTGGCCTAAAACCTTTGAAAATGTCCTTATTAGATCTATGCCTAACAAAACACATTATTTTTGCACCATATTCATTTTATTAACTTTTAAAAATGGGACTAGTTTACCTTTTGAGAGTCTGTGTGCCACCATAGTGAAATGACCTATCGAAGTATTGCAATTTAAAATACTTTAATGTAGGGATACCAAAACTTTTTTGCTGTCAATGACCAATAAGGATATATTTGTTATGAGTATCTAATGACTTTGGCTATTTGTCTTTTTTTCCTTTTTATTATCTATCAACTAAGTACTATGAATGTGTTTATGACCATAACAAGTTTATGACAATCACCCCAACCCAGTAAATCTGCTGTAGTACTAATCCATGTCTGCTGGTCACTGGGTCAGGCAGATGAAGGGATCCACTTGTTTTACACACACACACACACACACACACACACACACACACACACACGCACACACACACACACACACTAGCTGAGAAGCTTCTGTATTCAAGTACACACAGTTTCTGCTATATGTCTCCACTATTGAGTTAATACCTTACTCACAGTTTAATCATGTGTGGTTGAATCTCTATGGACAGTGTATACATGCACGGGCGACTGCGTATATGTGTAACGCTCCAATGGATCTGAGTGAACTCACCAGTAGCTTTTATTTATTGGAATCTCAGCAATAGGAAGATTTTTTTCTTTTGAAAAATATTGACAATGTTAAACTGTAGTGACATTTACTATATCTGTTGTTTATTGAAGTTAAATCATTTGGTAAATCTTGTGGCTTCTCTTGGTCCTTGTGTGTTTTTTTTCCTGTCGGTGCATAATCAAGCATGTTTGTGTTTGGCGTGGTGAAATAGTGGTTAGGACATTTGTGTCAGCAAAACTGTTGTAGTTTGGTCGTGGTGTTTTTTTTTTTGTTTTGATGCGAACTCGAGTGATCAATTTTTGCAGATATGAAAGAGGGATTGATTGTTATTCATCATGGTTCTTTGAGGTGTTAAAGCTAAAAAATGTGTGTCTTTTTAACCACAAAAGACTTAATTGTTGGTTTTTGTTGAATTTGATAGACCTCCTTTGACGATTAGTGTGTTGACATATATTTAGGTAAACTATGTTTCCATGTTAGTTTGAATGTAGTGTGTGAGTCAATGTTGTTTGTGGTCGGAGGGACTGATGGCGCACTATGGCAGCCTGGCTTCCATCAGTCTGCCCCAGGGCAGCTGTGGCTACATTAGTAGCTTACCACCACTACGTGTGGAGTGAAAGAATAATGTCTTAATTCTGTAAAGCGCTTTGTGTGTTTATGATAAAGTGCTATATAAAATCCAATACATTATTATTAATAATGACTTGATTTTTGCCCTCTAAAGTTGTTTACTACATTGACAAAACATGTTATAGCTTACTGATGGGATCACAATTAGAAATACACCAAATATTCAGGCACTGAATATATTCAGCTGAATGTTGCAAAAAAAGCCACATTCGGCCTTCGGTTTAGTGAGTTAAAAGCAAGGCCGAATAGTAGTGTGTGACGCAATGACGCAGTCAAACAGTGAACCAGCAGCAGCTCCCCCTTTCCGCACACAAACGCAGCCAGACTCGCTCCTTTCCGCTTACCACTCTCCGTTGTCCGTCACCGCGTAAAAGTTGGAAGCCTAGACGGCTGCTGCTGCTGTGGTTTCACAACCGAGTCCGTTGTTAGCGCTGTGAGCCACAAATCAGTAAACATCGCCATTGTTTCCTCCTTACACTCCACTGGGTGTTGCTGCACAGACTGGTGTAGCATTAGCATGGAGTGCTAACAGCCGGACCCTGTGTAAACAATGGGTCAATGGCTCCAAGCAGTGACTCCCAACATGATCGGCAGCAGTAGTGCAAAAGTAGTGCAGTTTGGGTGTCCAGTAGTGCAGTTTGCATTTACATTTATGGCAATAAAGTATAATATATATTCTATATTAAACCGCAGTGTTTGTTTTAGCTGTAAGATAGCTGGAGATGGAGGAGCGCACATTCTAGGAGGCGTGTTAGGTGACATCACCTGTCGGTGGGCAAAATCCAACTTGCCGGTTTGGAGCTGACTTTTTACAAAATGTGGACTAACAAGGGAAGGAGGAAACAGAACTTTTTCAACTTTGGCCCTCTGAATGAGGCTAAAGGGATGCATATCACTGTAGCAAAACCATTACAAAGTGATTTTTTGCATGTTTTGTTTTATTTGACGGGATAATATAAATGAAAAACTTTGTTGTGCTTTTTTTGAAAAGCAAAGGCTACTGGAATACTTAAAAAATGTCAGAATATTCAATAAACATTTACCTTCTTTCAAAAAAAAAAAACCATCTTAAAATTTATTTTAGGCTATTTATACACTGTTGAAAAAAATAGTGAAAAACTTAACAACCGCATTGGAGATTCGGCATTCGGTATTATTCGGTATTCGGCCAAGTGTTTATATTTGCTTTGGCAAATTTTCATTTCGATGCATCCCTAATCACAATCAAACATCATGCCTAGCATACTAACTATATGGCTAAATGACCTGATGCACTGAATACTGCCTTTAACATCTTAAATTTGGTTAACTTTGTGCTGGTGATTTTGGTTGTTAATGCATTCATGGCAAAAATGTGAAATAAAAACGTGATTTTTGACAACTGGATTCCAAAGCAAGAATAAAGAGCAGACCCCTTTGTGTGTGTTCTTGCTTGTCCTAGATTTCCCTCTAGGGAAACAGAAATGTGGCAGACAAGCAAGATGCTGCTGCAGGAAGATAAAGCATTGTTTCCTTCTGCATCTTAATTGATTTCAGGACAGCAAAACAGACAGTGATTGTTTTTCCATCTCTTTTAAAGCCCAGATTGGGATTCAAACCTAGGGTTTAGATTGTAGTGTTGAGCTGTTGTGCAAAGAGGGCTACGCTGTTCTCAGAGTGAGGTGGAGGAGGTTGATGTGGGTGGATGTTCACATGAACTGCTAGTACTCCATTATGTAACCAGCAGTTCATGTCGCTTGTTATGGAGAAGAAAACGTAGCAATTCAGGAGAGCAATGGAGGGAGGAAAACAGGATGCGGACACAAGCTCATTTCCTTCTTCTGAGTTGTCAGAAAATCTGAAGTTACTTGTTAACTTTTATTTTAACATAAAACAATATTTTCCTTGATTTAGTAACACCAAAAGCTTTTGGTGCTAATTTCACTTTTATTATTGGTACCAAGTAAGGATTTGGGGCTTTGAATTCCTGTCAAATCGTTTTGGATAAATGTGTGCCGAGAGTTTCCAAACTGCAGCTATTGCGGTTTGTTTCCTGTCTGCTGTGGTCGGTATCCATCAAAAGTGATTACAGAAGGAAAATTCAACCAATGACAGGGTCCTTTGCGGCATAAAAGAATAAAGCAAAGCAGAGATTAAAATAATTGTTGGCTTTATACATATTCCCTTGCTAGACACTCAAAGTACTTTATAAAACCATTTTTCTTTCACACAGCGGTCATAAGACACAGGTGGGGGTAAGCTACTTCTTTCGCTACAGTCGTTCCTGGGTCTTTTGCCAGAAGAATGGCTACCAATCCACTCAAGAAATGCATTCATACATTGACATTCGCACAGGGCAGTAACTTGCAGAAGGATACATTGGCCATGAATGGATGTAGAACAATTTAAAATGCTAATAATCTTTAGCATCGACTAAACCATTAAAGTGTACCTGTGGTGGATTTCTATCAAAATATCATTTATAATTCTGGAGGCTTTGTTGGGTTTTTTCCTCTAAAAGCTGCCAGGTGTTTGTCCGGTTTAAATAAACACTCCAACCATTAACACATGCACGGTCGGGATATTCAGGGTTGGCCAAACATGACTTGATGCAAGGTTTGCAAGTATGTTGCAGGGTTGGGGTCAATAATAATTGTAACCGTGTAATTGATAGTTAATTACAATTATGGTGTGATTATAATTGTAAATTTAAAAAGTTGTAGCTGTCATAATCTTAATTAAATTGTAATTAAGTTTAGATAATTGACTTTGTAATTGTAATTGCCATAAAAATTATATAAAAATTGTCAATTAATCGAGGGGTATACTACTGACACAAAAAAGCCTCAGATGCCCACACCAAAAATATAAAAATCTATATTTTCATTGATTAGGAAGCCGAACAAGGTAACCAATAGATAGGAAAGAAATTAGATGATAGATATTTGTTTTTTAGTGTATTTTTTACAGCTGATTTAGCACACGTTATCATAAGAGATGCTAACCGGAAGCTAACACAAGAGGAAAGTTAACTTTGATTAGGTTATTTATTTCAGACTCAGTAATTGTGATTAATTGAACTTTTGTAATTGAGAATATAATTGTAATTGACTTTCTGAGAATAATCAACTATTGTAATATAATTGTAATTGAAAAAAATGTTGGTCACTGTAATCATAATTTAATTGTAATTGAACATAGATACCTGAAAACGTAATTGTAACTGAAAAATGTAATTGACCACATCCCTGGTGTGTTGTTGATATAAACACTGCAGTAGGATTGACTCTTTGCTGTTTTTTTTTTGTTTTTTTAGCCCCTTTTGTTTATATTTTGTCAATTCCCAAGTTTTTATTTTTGCACATCTATCAGTAGAACCACATTTACTGTTATAGAATGAAAACAAGAAGACGTTTTGTCTCTGTTGTTGATTTCCCTGCTGTTGAGGGTATTGAAGATCTCTAAATGTCAGACTCAGTCACTTTGCAAATGAAAATAAACGATGATGCATGCATCTTTCAGCAGTGCAGGAAAAGTGTATGTATGTGTCCATAAATAGATCTTGTAAAGCTAAGAAAATACATTTTAATTGACATTTTTTGATGTTGTGTGTAAGTGATGTAGCGGCAGATGGACACGGGTCAAGAAGTGGGTCATTTCAAATTCCTCTGGGAGGAAAAAAAACGCACGCGCACACACATGCACGTACACATGCACGTACACATGCATTTTTAAAATATATTTTCATTGCCTCAAGATAAATGTGACACACACACACACGTTTGTGCCCACGCTTACTTAGTTGTGCATGTTCTGATGCGCACCGCGTCACACACATGCAATGTTGGCACAGACGTGTGATTGCATCCATGCAGAATGTGGATGTGGTTGTTATGGCGACTTCAGCTCCTGTCAAAGTTATTTCCTCCTGCTTTTTTGCCTCTCATCTATTTTTACTCTTCAATTTGAACTCCTTCTCTCTATTTTTCATCTAATATTTAGTTTCTATCCAGTCTAGGAAATGATTCCTTTGTAGTTTATGAGGAACAGTATGATGGAAGCCTGTTCTGGATATGTCTGAAACCTTCACCATTGATGTGGTTCATATTAAAACCACATGGGAGCTTTATTAGTTAGGAAGTTAAAAGCTGTTAAACATAAACAGAGCAACATCAAGCAACTCATGCACATCAAGTTTAAAATCTGCTAGCAACAACAAGAAGTCAAACTAAGCAGGTTTTCATCATCCTCATCAGCACAATCTCCCTATGTGGCAGCAAGTTTTTTTTTGTTTTTTTACCCAGGCAGCACCTTTGGTGTTCTGGTCCAACCCCACCCGTCTGGGAGCCCGGCATTTCCTTTGTAGTCAGCAAGTATCAAGGACACGATGAAGGAAAAACCTATCGCTGCCACATTTATGATTGTTTGGACTCAAACCTGCAGTGAAACCTGTGAGTTTGACATCCATGTTAACAGTAGATCTGGACCGAATCCCAAAAAGCAAGAGTAGATACTCTCCATTGTCCTGGTCATTTATTTATTTGAGAAAAGTCTGAACCTATTCCTGATTAATAATTCACAGCATCTTCATTAGGGATGTCCCAATACAACTTTTTCATTTCCGATATGATACCGCTATTGCAGCCTTGCGTATCGGCCGATACCGATATTGATCCGATATCAGCATGAATCATACATACTTTTTTTTATTTTTATTTCTCTCTCTCTCTCTCTCTCTCTCTCTCTCTCTCTCTCTCTCTCTCTCTCTCTCTCTCTCTCTCTCTCTCTCTCTCTCTCTCTCTCTCTCTCTCTCTCTTATTTTGTAGTGTGGAATGTTAGAAAAGGCTTGATCAAGTGAACTATAGTCAGCAACAGTAGGTATGAGAAAAACTGATCCATTTATTATTAACCAATTGGTTACACAATTTTTTACCTTCAATATAATATCTACAGTATTCTACAATTGAATAAAATAAATAAAAAATGAATTGGAAAAAAAAAGATGGAAAATCCGGAAATTTTAATCCGATATCTAATATCGGACCGATATCCGATATCGATTTTGGATCGGGACACCTCTAATCTTCATTGCTTAACGGCTGATCAATCGTTGTACTCAGCTACAGCTCAAACTGTGTGACTCATGTACAGAGCCCGAATGTGCGCAGCTCACGATTCATATTCTCACACTGTACGGACCGACACGCTGACACGATCTGACTGCTCACACTGCACGTTCATACACGACACGTCGGGGTCTTGTTTCCCAATATGCAACGTACAAATTAGAAAAGAAGAAGAACACTGAAGCGTCACCATTAAAACAGACAAAGAAGAAAAACCCGGAAGTGGAGAGACACTCGCAAATCTCAGCAAAAAGAGCTTTAAAAAAGAAAAGACGGCGACGTGATGGACCAGGAGCTGGCTGGACAGACGTGGGCAATAAAGTCTGTCAATTTTACAGCTGTCCTATAGTGTTCGCGCACGCGCAGTGTGAGCGTTTACGGTAAGCCGGTCCGTGGCACTGCTTCAACTGTGCGATAACTTCACGAGGAGTGACTGGATTTCAAACATGTTTGAAAACCTTACGATCATACGATTGCTGATCAGGAACTGGTCGTGAGGTGTTAATTGCTTCTCGTGACCCCATGTATACTACACGATGCATGACACACGATCTAGCAGAGACTCGCACAATCCCACAAAATAGTCGCACAAGTCGAAAATTGGCTCAAAATGGGGCAAAAATTGCACAGTGTATGCCTGCCTTAATTGTTACGCTATCATCCTCCAAACAGCACACATTACCGTTGTGCTTTGACTTTGTGACATTTGTAAGACATTTAAAGACCAAATTAGTGCTAAAAGGTAGACTTCAGTGCTGTTTTAATATAGTCCAAAATATAATTCATTATTGTATTTCAGCTTGTAGTAGTGACCAGAAACATAGATTGCAGTTTTACCTGAAAAATAAATTAAATCGACCATTGAATGTGTGAGACCCATTAGTATTCACTTTGAGCTGAGGAAATTAATATTGGTGACAAAACAATCGAAAACATAATATAGGGTGACATACGTCCGGATTTACCTGGACATGTCCTTTTCAAGTCTTGTCCGGACCATCTGGCCGTGTTTTACAAACTCATGAAAATGTCAGGGTTTCCCAGGGACCTTGAACGTATATAGGGAAACACGTTAATTTAAATGACCGCAACTCAGCTAGGATTGGGTCTATCTGAGAAATTTCAACAGTCTCTGAAAGTTAAGGATTTGCTCTTTAAATCCAATACAATGGCTTTACTGTAATTTTACTCTCACGTGACAGAATCATTCAAGATGCCGCTTTGTTTTGACAAAATCTTTACACACGAGGAAAAGAGAAGAGAGACTAAAGTCCAAGATACTTAGCCACTTAGAGAAACTTAGAATGTAGGAAGTTAAGGTACATTTTCAATCATCTGGTCTATACCTCATCACCTCCCCGTCTCCACAGACAACAGACAGAATAAAGCTCAGTCAGCATGTAACCATGTGATGCAAGCTTTCTCAGTTATTTATTGAAGTGTATAATGAATGATTATTTAGCTTTGAGGAGATGTTTATCATTGTTTCAATGATTGAGAAGTTTGAAGAAGCTACTGTATATATGCGATTTTTCATGGACAGATTGTTATAATGCATAATAAAGGTGATTGACTTGAGTCAAGTCTTTGTCATGAAGAGAGAAATACATTTTTAAACCTGATGGACAATAACAAGTTATTTATATACTATATTGTATGTTGCCGTGACGAGGTAGATTAAAAAAAAACGTTGAGTACTTTGAGTATGCCGAGGTCTGCCCTAGTGTTCTTATCCTAAAATGGTTTTGATCACAATTATTTTTACCTATTGTTGATTTTCGGGCCTAAAATGATTTGTCAATTAAACCAACCAAACGGATTAAGAAAATGAGTCGATGCATGGTTATAGTGTTACTGGAACCAGTCTTCAAGCTCGCTGCATTCTGCCTGGACTGATTTTCTTGAAGCACCCCTGCCCTTACTTTTGCTATTGAACTGTTGCCATAGTTACCCACCGAAGAAGCATGGAGCAGTCAGCTGAGTGTAGAATTTTGGGGGGGCCTCGTCTTGGTGGGGTTGATGTTGGCCCTTTTTTCCTGTTTGGGTCCTGTGTCGGACACGTGATGCTCTGGGCTGGTTGGCGCTAATGGGGGGGTGGTTTCTCTGAGGGACCAGACTTGGCTTTACACCAATCTGATCAGCCGATCTCCCTCACTCCGCACACTGGTCGAGCAGTTAAATAGGCCACACACACACTACTCTGACAACAAATGGTATGTTCAAGTCCTGCATGTTAGTTGTACAACTCTCCACTCCCTCCCAGTCACAAGGCTGCGTTTAGGTCCCGACACATGGTACCGTTTGATTTAACATGAATCTGTATCAGGTAGTAGTAAAGGAATTTGGTCAGTACCTAAAAAAAGCCAAACCGAATTCATATGATTGGATCTGTGATCTTTTTTTAAACTCACTGATCGGCCCAAAAATCGTGTAAAGCCTAGACCAGACTGATGTTTCTGTTCCAGTTGGGAAGGCTCTTGGCTTCCTCCTCAGTTCTGGGCTTCAGGCCGTGTTTGCCCCTGCCTTTGTGGGCCTGGGGTCTGGCTTCTGTACCCTGCCAAGTCATCGGTGAGCAAGTGAACAGTGGAGCAGCGTTGCTCTTTACCCAATCTTGTCCTTGTGTGTTTGTAACTTCAAGCCAGTCATTACCGTACTGCAGGGAGGAGTCAAGGCTTTTCCTGTACGACCAAAGGATGCAGCTGCACTGTGCACAGTGTGCGTGTGCTTTCTTTAGCACTTCTTAGGCAGTGAACCCAACTCTGCTGACCCTACATTAAAAGCACCAGGAATGAAAAAGTCTGTGGTAATATGAGAAACTCTCTTCATGCATTGTCAGCCAATCCTAAGGCCACAAACACGTTATTTTTTTTAACTTTCTGCAAAATGTATGATCAGTGCACAGAGTTGGAAAAATAAGTTGGCATACTTATTGTTTCACCATGAAGTATTTTATTGCATTAAACCTATTTCCTTTACAGTCTTTGATCAATTTGGGTACTATGTGAAAATCTTTTTGAAACAAATAAAGAACAGAGAAAGACATCAATGATTTAATTCCAAAACTTTTTCATGTTTACGGAACTCACGTTCTTTCATAAAGGTTAAAGGTTACATCCTGAAAACCAATTGATGACCTACCTCTACAGTCAGACAATAGTTCCTGTTGTAAGTAAATGCTTGTCATTGCTGCCAAAACAGGATGCCCAATGCTTTCTTCACAGATTGTGCATCCTACCATAATGTGTTGTTTATATGTACAGCATCAGTTTCTTGTTGCATGCTAGTTTTACCCTTGTGATTTATACAAAATTGATTTGCATTGGTCCATTGGTCTGGACAACATAAGAATGTAGTTTTTGTACAGTGCATGCCTGCCTTAATTGTTACGCTATCATCCTCCAAACAGCACACATTACCGTTGTGCTTTGACTTTGTGACATTTGTAACACATTTAAAGACCAAATTAGTGCTAAAAGGTAGACATCAGTGCTGTTTTAATATAGTCCAAAAATATAATTCATTATTGTATTTCAGCTTGTAGTAGTGACCAGAAACATAGATTGCAGTTTTACCTGAAAAAAAAATTAAATCGACCATTGAATGTGTGAGACCCATTCACTTTGAGCTGAGGAAATTAATATTGGTGACAAAACAATCGAAAACATAATATAGGGTGACATACGTCCGGATTTACCTGGACATGTCCTTTTCAAGTCTTGTCCGGACCTTCTGGCCATATTTTACAAACTCATGAAAATGTCAGGGTTTCCCAGGGACCTTGAACGTATATAGGGAAACACTTTAATTTAAATGACCGCAACTCAGCTAGGATTGGGTCTATCTGAGAAATTGGCACGTCCTACTGCATTGCTTCAAACAGCACCTCCAGGTCCAACCCTGACATCATCTTCAAGGTACCTGAATGAACTTTCAACAGCAAATTTCATCCACAATAGATCACATACATACTTCCATAACTACAAACTTACACACACTCAACATGTTCCACACACAGTTCATCTCATTCATGTTTGTTCGTCTTCCCTGTCTGTCTTCCTCTCTTTGTTTTATGAGCTCTCTTTATGATTTTATTCTTTGATTTTATGATCTTATTTTTTGAATATGTATCCTGCATTTTTATTCAATATTTAGTAGACTAGCATTCTCCTAGAATAGTGATTTCACTTTATTACATATAATCCTCACTTTTATTAGCCTAGAAATGCATTTTTATCATGTTTTAATTATTCCATTTCCATTGATATTGACTGTGTTAATTGTTGACTTTTGAATAAAAGGTTAAACATAATCTTTGATTCCTCTGATTCATTAAAGCTGTGACTATGATGTAGATGTTGCTGTTAGAATTCACTTTTCCCTGGTTTCACATTGATGAGTTTAGTCTAAAAACTTAGACATATTTCTCCTGTTAAAAGGAGTGGCACCCCGCAAAATTTGAAGTAATATTAATAATCATAATTAATATTCTTAGTTATATAACCCATTAATAATAACTCATCCTCCTACACTTGCAATACCAAAAACTCTTCATAAACATAAGAGTGAAAATGCTTGTTAACATGTTAAAATATGATCCTGATCATCAATCAGGTCTTTATTATCTTAGAGAAGAAGCTCTTAATGTTGATATTATGAAACCCATGCAGTATAAGACATTTTTCAGCAGCTAACACTTAAAACCTTAAGAAGCCGTTCAACACGCTTTGGTTTTATCTTCTGCTGTCTGATGCTGCAAGTTGTAACCTGTTACCTGAAAGCACTTACTCTGAATCTCTTTCTGTTGCTTTATTCTACTGAAACACATCAGAGTTATTGAACCGACACGCTGTTGAAGAATCCCAATGTTTTGTTGAGGTCGTTGCTTGAGGTTGTGACTTGCTGAAATTTTTAACAGCGTAAATGTTCGGTCAACATTTTTTTTGTTATTAATTCAGTAAACTTGTATTGTTTGCAAGTGGTTGCAGCAATCAAGGTTTTTTTTTGCTGTGCTTAGTGTTTGTGTCAGGGGGTAAGTGGCCTGAGGTGTGTGTCAAGGCATTACTCTCAGGACCTTGTGAGTGAAGTCCTTTAAATGTAACCTGACAGATGTGTCTGTGACATTGAGCTGTCCAAAAAGTGTTGTTGTACTTCATGTCTTACAGTGTATTTGAATTACTGGGGCAACACACGCCAATGTCCACAGTTTTATTTATAAGAGGTCAAAGAGACAAACACATTTTGCTGCCTCCATTGGCTGTTGTGCTTTTAATCAAGCTGTGGCTGTTTGCATGAAGTTCTGACTGGCCCTTTGTTTCTCAGCTGTGCAGTTTTAAATAGCATTTCCTGTAACTGTGTGAGTTGTGATGCAGTGTCGGCTGAGCTGTTGATGTTCTAATGCAGGCCACTTGGTGCAATCCTGACTCAGTGGAGGTTTTTGTTTAGTCAGGTCTGTCTGGTGTTTAGTTAGCTGTCAGTTCAGTTTACTTTGCAACAAGTATGTAGAAATGTATACCAATGTTCTTCCCATTCTATTTTTGTTTTGTTTGTTGATAATACCACCCGCTTTCTGTTCTTCTCGGTCAGATTTGTGTCACTTACAGTTTTTTGTTCGTGTGTTTTTATATTACCTCCATGAGGAAGTCATATTTTTACTGGTGTTTATTTATTGTTTGTTTACCTGTTAGCAGGATTACTTCAAAACTAGGCTTTGGAAGATCCCATTCAATTTTGGAGGGGATCCGGACCAATATACTGATTCTGGATCAGTTTAAAAAAATCTAAAAATCCTTATCTTTTATTATTGGCAACGTTTCATTAATCCATATCTCAGTTTGTAATTACCAATCTTTATGAAATTAGACTCAGTTATGTCGGCCTTGTTCCTCAATTACCCCACTGGAATGCATATTTCATTAGTGTTTTGGCAAAATGGGGGTGCCCATTCATTAGGACCTATTTATTTATTTATTTGACTACTAAACATGGTTTGTTAGCTGCTGTTTGAAGGACATTTTATGCATTTTATAGGTTTTAATAGTCTGCTGGGTTATACAGCTTGGAGCGAGCACCACATAATTGTGTTGGCTTCCTGTTGTCTTCCGGGTCCTACAGTACTGTCACGAAATGCGTCACTACGTCACTGTTGGAGAAAGCTCCTGATTGGTCGACTCGCTGCGATTCCAGCCAAAAGTTCAACAATCCCAACTCTAACGTGGGCTGCGTTGGAGGCAGGGGACGCACATCAAAAGTTTGAAATCTCGAAATCTCGCAGCGTCCACCACGCGACTAGCTTCAAAACGCGCCTCGGGATCCCTCAATGCTCATAAAAGCACGTCAACTATATATTGTCTATGTACACCTGACGCTTTTGACGTGTTTGGCGTGAACTTGCCATATTAGTGATCCTTTGAAGGTGTCTGTATTGTGTGTGTAATACTGTATATGTATGTATGATGTATTTTGTATATGAGCTCATCGGAGACGTAAAGACAAATGTATATTTTTATTGTTGTTGTTCATCCTGCTCTGAAGCAGCCTGTTCTGATGTTTCTCCTTAAATAAAAACTTCTTTTATATGTAAAAAATAAAGTATTCAGGCAGTTTGGAAGTTTTTTAACAGTATTCCAAAAGCTTGAGGTTTTTATTTTATTACACAAGTTAAAAGGAGTTATGGCTTTTAGACCCTATTGTGGCAATTCAGACCCTAGAAATAAGGAAAAAAATTTTTACCATCTATGATGGTAAAATGTCTCAACACAACAGCTCTCAAATAGCAGTCGTGTGGACACATTCAATACACATATGTTAAAGTCATGAACACATTTTTTACCTAATTCCTCAGAACCTTTATCGAGCTGGTCTGGGTTTATTGAAATTGTCAGGTTATTTCCAACAAAGGAAATAAGTTCCTGTCTTTGTTAGCATAACAGAATATTTTTTCAACAAGAACACAATAAGCAATATTAACTATGACGTTTTTGGCCTTATTTGGCAGTTTTTGATAATAGCTACACTTGATATTGTTGTTACGTGGCTACACAAAGACATGAAATCTAGTATTGTGGTCTCGAGCAGCCAATTTCTGCCCCTTTGCAGAAATAATGATGACCTTGTTGTGGCTGAAGGTTTTTTCTTCTGATGGCAAAACGTTCTCTGGGGTATGTTGTTTAAAGATGCTAAAACTGGAGTAAATATCAGTAATGTGCAGAGCTGTAAGAGCCTGACTGTTAATGACAATAAATGACAAATGAACTATTTTGTTTTACAGATTTGTCAAAAAACCGCCTGACCGACGTCCCCTCAGAAGTATGCCATCTGGTTGCCTTGGAGACACTAAATCTGTATCACAATTGCATCAGGACCATTCCACACACCGTCATCAGCCTGCAGTCGCTCACCTCATTAAACCTCAGGTAATTTCCCTCTGTCATGCTTTTCAAATCTTGTTGGTGCCGATTCCTGCATTACTTATTTGTGTAATTGTACATTGTGTGATTCAAGTTTTGCACAATACTTTCACCTTTTACATCCTTTTGCATCCTATCAGGACAGCATAATACTCCACAACACCATGATACTCAATCTAATTGGGATCCATTATAAAAAAATAAATACAGTAAATACAGAGATGACATTGTATTATTTCCTTTTCCGCCTGTTTTTGACGATCCAAATACTTTAAGCCTCACAATGTGTAGGGTATGCCAAGTCCTAACACAATTACACACACGCACACACACACACACACACACACACACACACACACACACACACACACACACACACACACACACACACACACACACACACACACACACACACACACACACACACACACACACCAGGGCAAGCTTTGGACATGTCAAAGCCATTTAATCACACACACACACACTCCTCACACATACTCTTACACACTTGGTGGTGTGGCTTTAAAAGTGTGTAGTTTTCAAGGTTAAGGAGTTCTTCTACTGCAGGGATGAGCAACTTTCATCACAGTGGGGGGGCCACAAAAATTATGGTTTTCCGGTCTGAGGGCCACATATTTAGAGTAATGATTAATTAGATTAATAATACAGGAAAGAAAAAAATGTTTTTCTTGTTGTTTTGAATATAGTCCTGTCATTTTAGTATATTTTTGTTGTTTTTTGTGTTTTTGGATTTATTTTGTGTGCTTTTGTTGTGCATTTGTGTGTTTTTCCAGTCATTTTGTGTATTTGATTTGAGGGCCCATGCTGCACAAAATTACACCAAAGATCGCATTTATCACTATTCTACTGCAAAGCCTGTGAATATGATTTGTAACATTGCTTGGTCCTGCAAATGCACTTTAAATGTCTGATTAATTTTAAATCTGCAGTTCAATTTATTAATTTGGTATTTTTTGATCATTTTTTTTGTTGCTCTCAGCTCAGCAAGTCCTTTTATCGCATATTATTTTGGTTTCTGAAGGTATCCTATCTGAATATTTTACATCAACATTCAAGCAAAAAGAGCCACGCGCAAGAGGCATTCAAAAGCACTCATGGGTTTGTGCTGCCAGAACAGGAAGGATACAGTACCTCCTTCCTTAGTTGTTGAATCTCTTCTAGCAATGAAGTTATTCTGGTGTCCTTAGATCTGAACAACCTGCTGTGACAAAAGCTCTTGGGGTGAGAAGTAGGTTAGGGTGTTACTTAATACAAAATGTGTGTATGTTGTTTAATAATAGAATTAAAATTTATAAGAATTTTCACATGACATAATTTGACTGCATACGAACAGACCACATGGGTATTATAAATTCATGCATGTGAAAATGCATCGTAACTGCTTCAGCATGATGTGATGCTAATTTCTGCTGTACAAAGCCCATAGTAGAGAAACAAGCAAAGATAAGCCAAATAATTAATTGTGGAAATCGTTCAGCTTTCTCTCTACAGTCTAAAAACACTTTGTGTAATGTGCTTACATTGTTCTTGTGAGTGCTCTGATTCTGTTGAGAGTAATAGGAGACGGGGCTCCAGCACTCCAGGACCCTAATGATGATAATAGCTTCTAGAAACTGGCCGGACAGAGACTGTGGTTCAGGACTGACTATCTCTGTAGCAATTTTTTTTCCATTGTCTGTGTGTAAGAGTGCGTGTGTCAGTGTGTGTGCACAGCTGGATCAACTCATTCATGTGTTTCCTGGACGTTATTTTCAGCTCTGAGTCAGGGGGTGATTTCACAGTCTTGTGGTGAAGTTGTGTGTGTAGCCTGTCCAGCAGACACATGCATCTACAGTATGTGGGCTTGTGTTTTTATGTTCCTGGCCTGATACATGAGGCCCCGTTTGGTTTGTTTTCACTCAGTTGGAAGTATTTATTTACATGTCCCACCGCGTTTAGTAAGCACAAAGAAGTTATTATTTTTTACTTGAGAAAATACACACTATGTCTGATTTTGTCTGTATGTGCACTATTTTCACACGCAAAAAGAAAAAGATCATGGAAGATATTTAAAATATCAGTCCTCTAACTCTGCTTCTGGTTCCACTGAAGTATTTCAAAATGTGTTACAAAGCAGGTAAATGTAGATTGTTTACCTTGACTGGTTCACAAGTTGCAAAAAACCACAGCTTTGGTGATCACATGATCACATTGTCTGAAATTGTAAATTTGATCAAAAAACAATAAATTATTCGGCTTAGGCCAGACGTGTCAAACTCAAGGTCCGGGGGCCAAATTCGGCCCTTTTACAGCATCAGTAGCTCAGTCCGTAGGGTGGCCGGTTAAAGTCCCAATGCGGCCCAAAAGACGGAAGTTATTCTGGTAGCTAGAGAGGTGCCAGGACACTTCTCGAGCACTGCCGAGGTGCCCTCGAGCAAGGCACCAAACCCTAACACTGTTCTGGTGCGCTTCCTTCGTTGTAAAAACAGCCCCACTCTGACATCTCTCCATTAATACATGTCCACAGGTCCTGTGTGTGCATGTGTGTGATTCGGGCCTATGTGTGTGAGAAGCATGTCCCTAAAATAACAGAGTGCATTGTAATTTCCCTTCAGGGATTAATAAAGTAATTTAAATTCAAATCAAATTCGGCCTGCTCGCAAAAGTAAAGATGATAGAAAAAAACATGTTGTAGAAATTTCAGCCCCTCCAAATACCAAAATTACAAATAAAATCCACAATATTTGCAGAGCTCAGTTTTCCAGTTTTTCACATCACATGACGGCAGTCATTTTTAATCTCAAGTTGTTAAAAGAACTCTCCATTTTTCCAAAATCTAGCACATTTCCCCAAATTATTCCATGAAATTTCCCCAAATTCCTAAAATCAGGGAAATTTAAGGGAGTTCCTGCAGTGACTGATATACTCGCATACATAAATCATTTATATATCATTTATACGTGGAAGTGCAAACCAGAGCACATTCATGTTGAATTTGCTCTTTTTCCCACCTAAAAGCTGTGGCCCACTTAAGATCAAACTGGTCCATATTTGGCCTCTGAACTAAAATGAGTTTGACACCCCTGACTTAGGCATTTGCTATCGTTTATATCTGAGATGGGTCACAAAAATGGGATCGTCCAGGTCGAACCTTAAGGCCACAATAGTTTCATATCAGCATGTAGTACCATGACTGATCTAAAACATTATTAAAACATAAATGAATAAAGTATTTTTACAAACCGTTTTTGTTATAATTTGTTATTTTTTCACAAAACTTGAACATTTAGGTTTTACACATTTTTGACAAATCCAAGGCAACTGATGAACTAGGGCAGTGGCGGTCGTTGGTTTGATTCCACTGTGAGCAATTATTCATGGAGTAAGTTTCTTAACCTCTAACTGCCACCTGGGCACTGTGGATGCCCACTGCTCCTCAGCGTACCATGGTTAAAAACAGAGAACAATTTTAGTATATTTATCTGTATACCATGACTATGAAGTTAATTATTGTTATTAAGCTGATTAACTTGTAATAATAACCGAGCAAACTTCAGAACACCATATATCCACACTATCTAAAACTAGCAGTGGAGTTTTCTCTTGTCTGTACAGCACAAAACCAACAACTTTAAATACAAGTGTGAATAGGACATTTGAGTGGGTTGTCCTGACAGGCATTTGCACGTCTAATTTTAATGTTTCATGTGAAGAGTCGATCATGAATAATTCACAAGTTCTTTTTTTAAATGTGCTTTTGCTGCTCTTTATTTTCACGTTTCCGTTTAGTATTCATCTGAAACATCACACATTTATGACCACTGACAGGTGACATTCCTCCCTATGGTGTGGCTTCATTCATAACCGTTACCCACACACGAAACGCACAAACATTTTGGAGACTTGGGGAAATGACGGCGCCAGTGGTGAGGCGATGAATTGAAGCCATTCATTCATTTCATTTATTTAATGTCCTCACATATTAGAGTTATCGATTTGTATAATCATAAATACATAAATAATATACTTATATCATCCTTCCCAATTTCAAATGCGAAGTATGTTGTAAACATTTTTTGGTGAAAGTAATGTGTTGTAGGTGTAAACACAAGTATCTTTGACCACCTTGGTTACCTAAGTTAGTGTTGATTGCATTTTCCCAAAGCTGCTAATATTAATATTAGTATCAGTTAATCCTAGAACAAAAACACTGGCTTGATTCAGTGGCTCTCAAACTTTTCTTTTGAAGAATTAAACATTTAAAGGCCCCTCCTCCAATTCAACAAAATAATAATAATAATAATAATAATAATAATAATAATAATAATAATAATAAAGTTCTCATGATTGCAAATTAATAATATTTTTTCATGCTCAATGTTCAGTGAGGCAGTTTATGTAGCCCCCTGTCTCGCCCTCCCCCCGGCATTATGTCATGGGAACCACTAACCCATGAAATTTCTCAAGGAAAAACATCTTGTATGATAAAATTCTGGAAAAATCTTTAAAGCTTTAAAACTTTAACAATAACATTCATGACAATGAATAAAACAAATTACACTGAAATAAAAAAAAAATGATAATAAATAACGAATAAAAAAAGGAAGCTGTCACACTCAATGCCCTAGATATTTATAAGTTCTACTGTTGATATGTGTTTTATGATAATAATGATAATAATAATAATATTGTTGAATTATTAACTCCTTAGCTGTATCAGTTCATTTGGTTCCAAACAAAATACATCCCCATACATTTGGATCAAAATGAAAGCTGCTCTGTTTCTACATTGCATCAGGTAATTAGTGATGTTTGTGTTGCAGTCGTAACCAGCTGGGCTCCCTGCCTCCATGTCTTTGTGGTTTACCGCTGAGAGTCCTCAACGCCAGCAACAACAAACTGGTCAGCTTACCCGAGACTATCGGACAGCTGCACAACCTCATGGAGTTGGTAAGTCTGTTTATCCTGTAGCATGGAGGCAGGGGTTAGTTGTGTCTATCTCACTCTCAGGTAAAGACCAATCACATCACTATTTTTGTACATATTTGCTTGGATGTGGATGTAATTCCAGTCTGGAGAGCATTTGTGTTTTCCTGTTGCAGCCACGATCACCAACTGTTTTTGCATCTGATGAAAGTCAAAGATAATATTTGTTTTTGGGGACAAAAGAGAAATGCTTACGTTTAAAACGTAATTGAGGAAGAGAATTCACTGAAATCATTTGATTTTTGCTTTGTGCAGGACATCAGCTGCAATGAGATCACAGCCCTTCCTCGTCACATCGGCAGACTTAAAGCCTTGAGAGAGCTAAACGTACGGCGAAATCTTCTGTGCGTTCTTCCAGAAGGTATGATTTTCCAAAAACAGCTCATGCACTTGAATATAGTTTGCCTTGAGGGTGTAAGGATAGATATTTATAGATTTCATAATTATTGTTCTCGATTGTTCCTTTTTATTTATTAAATTGAGTTTTGTTCTCTAAAATTATAAATCCGATTAAGTCATATAAACAAAACTTTCCACTCCGTCACTACTTTTGGATTTTGTCTTGACCTTCTGTATTAAATAACCATTAGCACACCTAGCTTCCTATAAAATGGCAGGTCTTTCCCTCAGGGCTGAAGCTGTACAGAGATAAACAAGTGTTCTTGCTGACTTTGTTGATATCTATAAAAACATCAACAGAAGAAGAATTGGGGCTTTCGTCTTTATTTATTGACATGTGTGTTTTACACATATTAGAAATGTGTTCTCTGCATTTAACCAGTGTTGGGAACGTTACTTTAAAAAAGTAATTGGGTTGGTGGGTGGGTGGGTTGGTTGGGTGTGTTTGCGTGTGCGTGTTGCCTTAGCCAATCATAATCGCTCGCCTTGTTTTTAACCCGCCTCCTCTTGCTGGTACATGTGTAAAAACACTGGCTCTGATTGGCTATCATGAAACATGACACCGCCTTAGCCAATCATAATTGCTCACCTTGTTTTTAACCCACCTCAGTAACGATAACGACGTTGTAACGGCATAAAAAGTAATTAGTTAGATTACCCCGTTACTGAAAAACTAACGCCGTTATTTTAAACGCCGTTATTCCAAACACTGCATTTAACCCATCCCCGGGGGCAGTTAGGGGCTCCCAACAGCAACATTGAGGCAGAAAAAAGAATAGCTACATTGCTGTCTGCTTCAAATCATGAGGAATTTATTTGCATCACTGAATGCCTGAAATTGATTTTAGGTACAAAAACCTGTGTGTGATCAATAGATAAAACACAAAAAAAGAAATAGGCTTTATTTTTAATTTTATTGTAAGTGCCAGGCGGAGAACATAATATTAAGATTGCAGAACTCACAACTGTACCTGCATGTCATCTAAAAGTTGTTCTCATAAATCCTCTGATAGGAATCACAACCAAATGTCGAAGGTGGAAATTGCTGCTCGAAAGGTTGTTGTTAAATGGGCATGTGGCTTGAACTTTGGGGAAGTTTTGTGCATTGCATTGTGGTATGTGGAGTCTTAAAGAAGAAGGGAAAGATTGTTGAGGTGGAAAAGTTTCTTTAAGAATAAATTCTTAATGTGATTTCTTCTGTTTCAAATCCAGGCAAGGAAAAAAACTTGAATGATTTATTATATATAATAAAAGCAGCTCAACCATAGTGTTTTTGAAATATGTTAACATTCCTTTGTCAGTTTTTCATTTTGTTTACTATTTAAATAAACAAGTATTGAAAATGTGTGCATCGATTATCGATTACCATGTCTGAATGATTGTTTTTCCCACCCTTAATCCACAATATCAACATCTGCCATCGTTTTGTCAACAACTTTCAATCTGTGAAAACACTAGACATGTTTCTTTGGCAGCGTGTTTAAAGGCACACTGGCATTAGTAGTGGATGAGAACAACTTTTAGATGACATAAACGTGTTATTTATGTGGTTACGCAGCTTTAATAAATAAAATAAAGGCCAAACAGATTTGCTGTTATTGAAAACCAAGGGAGAAACTCAGGAGAAAGTCATGAGAGTCAGAGCTGCTACAACAAGCTGCCATCTCCCAGTACCATTACAGAAGAAAAAAATATATAATTACAGTATATATTTACTTATAATCTCTTGATACATACTACAAAAAACTCAGAAGTGATGACCCATTGAAAATTTTCTAAAACTTTCATTAAACAAGAAGTTCTGAGCAAAGTCCAAAGTACTGTAGCGACTCTAGAAATCGCATGGCTACCTAATAAACGACATGAAAATTACACCATGCCATTGTAATGCTGTTTGTACTATGGTAATATAAACCAGTACAGCTTTTGTATAATTCTGTGTCATTATGGATCTTACCAATGAGGTAAACAAAAAAAAGGTTCTCGGGTTTTATTAATTGTGTTTATGTTGTGTGTGTCTTTTTTCTGCAGACCTGGCAGACCTCCCTTTGGTAAAGTTTGATTTCTCCTGCAACAAGGTGTCCACCATCCCAGTTTGTTACAGGAAAATGAAACAGCTCCAGTCGCTCCAGTTAGAAAACAATCCTCTTCAAAGTCCACCTGCACAGGTAAGTCTGAATCCATTGGGACCACCTTAAATGCACCCTTAGTTTGACACAGTCATACACTAGAGCCACAATAATATGACTGCTGAAAAAATGCTAAATAGCTGCGGACCATCAGTAATAGCCAGTAAACTCTGATTTTGTTGAATTCATATTGTTTTTCTTTATTCAAATTTAAAGTCCAATCGAAAAACAAGTTAAATGAACGATATCTTGATGAATATTCATTTTGAAAAAAAAACAGAAGTCCTTTTGATAAAAAAGAATAAGGCCTTTTTTTCTTGTAAGGGTTAAGATCCCAACATGTTTTTAAGCTTCATTGTAAAAATGATTAATTAAATACAGAGGCTAAGTTTGGCTTTAAGTAAAGTAAATATAAATGTAATGTTTTAAATGCTCTGAAACTTTTTTAATTTTTTTATTCAGATTTGTATAAAGGGCAAAGTTCACATATTTAAATATTTGAGCATCGAGGCCTGTCGAAGTGAGAAGATGCCAGATTCTCTTTACCTTCCTGTTCTGGAGCGACTCAGCCTATCACGGCCCACCACTGGCAGGTGAGTCACTGTTCTATAAACCCTTCCTTATTAGTCACTTCCTTAGTTGGCCTAACCTCTTTTCACTTCTTTTTCAGTAATTTAATGTCATCTTTCCTATCTACTTAAATAATTTTGCAATTCCCTATTCACATTCAAATATTCTTGAGTTGGTAACCAAACACTTTATACTGACATTTTGCGATACTGTTAGTTCATGTACCTGAGTGTAACACCTTAGCTTATGGGTTTTATAGTAAAGTGTTAGACACATAACCTCTGACCACCAACACGTTAAGGCTATTGATACCTGGATGAGGGACCACCTCAATGACTGTCGGAGTGTGTTACATAACCTCTAAGGGGGGAAGAAAGTGTCTGCTGGAAGCGAATGGTTGTCTGATCTAAGCTTCCCCAGATTCCCAGTCTGGAGCCAAATCCTACATTAGTCAGCTGAAACTGATCTGTTGTCTGGCTTCCCCCAATGTATCCCACTGACAGTCTGACTGCCATCGCAGAGAAGTTCACTGAGAGTTGAGGCCAAGATTCCATCAGATTCAATGAGAGAATATAAGTGAGTGATGGATGAAACCGAGACATGATCTACGATGGGGAAAGGAAACAAAACGGAGAAAATCATCCGGAAAGAACCCGAGGAATGAAAATAAAAGTTTAACTGACAAGTGAAACAGAGCAATGCAAGGAGGAAGGAAATGTATGAGCTTAAATGTGGAACAGGATAAAAACGTTTTAGTTTTGGTAATAAGAGAAGGCAGGGTGTGCAATACTCCCAAAGGTAAGAGGAAATCAAGTAAACTAATAAAAACTAAAAGAACAAAAAAAGTGCAAAAACTAGACAGGAAATGTCTATTTCTTTGATTATATTTGTGTATTTTCTTAATAAAGTAATTTAGTGTTAAAGGCTTCAAATAAAATATGTACTAATATTAAATAATATGTGAATGTTTACTAATGTACATCCTAAAATGTCTGCAGCCTAACACAAAGTTCTTGTCTTTTTCTATCTTGAATACATGCTTGTCCTTTAAAGAAGTCAGCTTTTATGGCACATCTGGCCTCAGTGGAATACCCATTCTCTCCTATTTTGGAGTACAGGCAATATGACACACTTAAAACATAAAGAAGTTGAAGAAACTTGAATCTAAGTGGGAAAAGTGTATAGTTCAGTAAATTCTTGATTCTCAGTCAAATGTAGAGGATAACCCATGCTGTTGTCATAGCTTATCTTAGCTATAGTCACAAGGAAACAAGTGTGAGAAGAGGAAGAATTACAGCAAATCTAATTGAGATTGTTTATTAAAACACAATAATAAAGAATAAAAGCACACCAGGGCTCTGTGGAATGAATAATAGATGTAACTGTAAGTTGTTTTTGTTCTCACTGCAAAGGAGGCTGAGAGTCGAGTGATGCTATTTTTAAAGCTCCATTAACACAGCGACCCTAAAAGAAAACAGATGAGAGTGAAACGCTGTGTAAAATATAGCACGGCTCTGCCTGTAGAGGAAGAGACTTTCTCATTGCGTCTACCACCAAAATAAAACAACTTTGGGTGTTCATTTATAGAACACCATAATGTTTATTCTGCCAATGTGTAGCCATTTATTTTTATGGCATTTTATCATTTTTGGGACTGGGCAAAAATAGAAAGTTTTATTTTCATCATTTCTGAGCATGTTTCTCTTGTGTTTAAATCTTAAATGCAGAGACTTTAACCAGATATTACACAGATATTTATAGTACCGCTGGCAAATCTGATTCTAGTTTAGTTTTTTTTGTAGCGCTCTTAAAAAAAGTATAAGTTCACTGGTTCGCTCCCACATAATCACTTTTCCTTACCTTTTCTGTCATATTTTGATCCACTTTTATCACAATATATCCCTGTGCTTGGGGGTTGGGGTTGGGGATTGTAACAGTCTTATGTACAGTGTGTTTTTGAATTGTAATCAGGCTTTAATAGTTAGACCCAGCAAGGCCAGAGCCTGACAGAATTTGGCCCGAACCCATTCGAACCTGAATTAAGTCAATTTTTCAAAGCTCACACTCTTTACAGCCTGTCTGTGGATGCACACAGCTCTTTAGCCTTGTCAACAATGAGTCCTTTTAACATCAATTATTCATTTGCCAGACACCAGCCTTCTATTCTCCTCCTCAGCATTTCTGCATCTTTTTCACGCTAATCGAAACGCATCACCTGACCCCGCATTTACTGGGCAGTGCCATGCCCAAGCTTGTGTAAAATAGGTAGAACCCAACCCAGTTCATCAGCTCCAGTCTGGTTTGGGAGATCTACAGCTCTATTTTATTAATTTTGAGCAGGCAGGCTGTGATAGCCTCAAGAATAAAGAATCAATAATTAAATAAAGATATATTTTGACCCTGCGAACAAAGCCAGGTAGTAGGACGTCTGAACTGATTACCACAACATCAGTCATTCATGCTAACAGTTAAAACCTTGTTCTGAGCAGGAGTTAGAGTGACCTGAAGGCACCATTAGAACACAAGATGAGATGGAGGAGAACTAGTCCACCTCAATCCCTGTGGCTCTCGTTCTTACACACAATCTCTTAATTTGTGTGTGTGCGTGCGTGTGTGCAGTGTGGAAGAGTTGGAGCAGCAAAGGAAGCAGGACAGCGACTCAGGAGTTGGCAGTGACAATGGGGACAAGAGGCTTTCTGCTACTGAGGTACTGACTGTGTCTTTGTGTTATCTGTGTGATGATTGTATGTATTTAATGTATTTCTTTTTTGTTTGCATGACTGTCCTCATAATTGCTTGGTGACAGTGTCTGCATAAATGACGTCTGATCCCAACCTGTTCATCTCATATGTCTGTGCTGTTCTCTTAAATTTATATCCAAATTTAAATTTGTTGTATGTCTTTTTGTTCTAGGTTAGAATCAACTCAGTGTATTACTCACATTTATATTTATTATAACCTTAAAAAAGTGATGGTGTTGTCTTTTTTTTTTTTTTTTTTTACACAAATTATTATCCTCAATAATATACAATAACCACAAGCTGTTTCACTCTTAAATGCCAGTGGTACAGGTTGTTTGAGATAACATCTAAAATATCAGACAATTCCTTTTCATGAGAATACAATTGACCTTGTTTAAAGTCAACAAATGCATAAATATACTGTATATGTGTATATATATATAAATGTTTATGCCGTTTTCTGGAATTGGCACTTTTCCTTGATTTTTCTCTTCCAGTAATGTATAACTTTTTATAGTTTTTCACATCACATCATTAGGTATAGATTAGCAAGATCTAAGGTATAATGTATGTTTACCATGGCTTTAAATGTTTAAGCTGTAGGATTGTCTCTTAAGTTGTTTTTATGTGTAAACTTAATTTCTACTGCTAATGTAATTCCACCCTTTTAATGCTGCAGTGAGTGACTTTTACTTCAATGAGATGTTGTTACAAGTTCTTTGGGTAAACTTGACATAAAAATCAGCTTGCAGTCTTCACAGTGAATAAGATATTCCCACTCCAGTGATTCAATATGCTGATGTTTAATCTGTTTTGACAAGTGTCTGTTTATCGTTTTTGTTTTGTTGAAGCCGTCGGATGAAGACAGTCTGAGCCTCAACGCGCCGATGAGCCACATCACGGAGGAGGAGGGCGTCAGCAAGGACGACTCTAGTGAACACATCAGCTCCTTGACAAGTATACACACACACACCACAGACATTTGATAGTTGTATCGATGCTGATGGATGTTCTGGTGATTAACACTGTTAGCTCACCTCTCTACAGTTCATCACTTGAACCTGATGTTCTACAGGGTACTGTATCTTTCTGTGGAGAACTATGTACTTTGATTGCTTTATTTCTGTCAGTGGTTTCCCATAGAGAACAGCAGGAGATCCCATGACACATGGTTTAAATAGACTTCTTTCAGAACTAATGAGGTTAGAGCTGATGGAGAGTCAAGTTGTTTTTTTTTTTGGTTCGAGGTTGTCGACCATGATGATTAAACTCCAAATTCTCACCTTTGTGAGCCTTGATCAGTCTAGGTCTTTGATCATTTGTTCCATTACTTTTATTTTAATCTTGGTTATACAGCAACCTTCAGCATGTAACAATAAAGCCACTGTAGCCCCGCCCATCAAACAATAAGCTAACTGAGAGCCGCATTTAAATCGATAGTTATAAATTGCTAACAATAATGATTGAACACACAGAAGGAACAGATTGGTGTTCTATACATACTGGTATGCATTTGTACTGTATATGTAATTATAATGTGTGTATTAATGAAATACATAATGTTAAGATATGAATGTGATGAATAACTTAAGCCTGGTTTTAAACTAAAAAAAAAATAATTTACAGCTTCCTTGCATTTGTTGTCATTTACATCGATAAACCTACTTCCTAATTAGCATATTTGCTTAAGGAATTTTACTGCTAATAAGTTAATTTAATGGTTCATATTTGAAGGTAATAATGCGGTTAAATAGTTTTGAAGGTTTACTGGTAAAACTAGTAGGGCTGTAGCCAACCAAGGAAATGGTTGGTAGATTAAGACTATGGCAAATGTAGTGATTAGTCAACCCAAAAAAAAAAAAACACTTTTTTTTTTTTTGCAGCCAGTACTCACACAGAGCTTCATTTTATTGATATTTAATCCTTTTCTCCTATATAAGTGCATTGCATTTTTTATTTTTTTTTTAATGGTATTTAAACTGATACCATTGCTGGCCGACCAATGAAAATTTTGGGCGACCACGACGGCATCGGCCAATTAGTCGACTAAATGACTAAAGTTGGCAGCTCTAAAAACTAGGGTCTTTTTTTAACCTGTAAACCTTCCAAACCGTTTCACCGCATAATGACATAGAGTGAGAACCATTAAATTAAATTAATGTAATTTAATGGTTCAATACCTCATTGAATGATTGATTGACTGACTTAGGTGCACAACCCTGCTAACACTTAGTGATGTTTGAAATCAACTCGTGCAATATTTGAACTTGTGTCTAAATTCTAAGTGCTCTTCTTGAATTTAACTCATGTTCCACAATGGTGAACCCCTGGTTTAGACTTCATACTCTGACAGGACCAGTCCTGACCTGTGGTTCCCTCACACACTAGCCTTGATGTTTACTCAGCTGACCAGACTCAACACAACCATTCTCTCTTTCCCATCAGATCATTCTCTATATTTTTGGGAAATATGTTGGTCAGGAATAAAAAAGAATAATTTGAAGAATGTAGCTAAATTGGTGAGATGTGAATGGTCTTTTTTTACTGAATGTAAAACATAAACTTACACATAAGAATAATATGAGCTAGCCTTGGATTGTGCAGTATTTGAAATATCAATTTTATCAAACGTTCTTGCAAAGTCAGCAGTCAATCATTTTGTTGGTAATGTCTCCTTATATTTGCCGTATATGAAAAGATCTCGTTAAAGATCAGTTTCCATAATGTGAGTTCAGGATAATTACTGGGAAAGTTTTTTTGTTTGTTTGTTTTCCAGCCGATCCAAACTCCGACTCAGTTCGACTGATTGAGGAAAGTCCTACGGAAGCCCTAAGGGACCAGTTGAGCTACAGAGACTCTGCTCTTAGCACTCGCTTCATCAACTACATCAAGGCAAGGCGTCTCCTCTCCTCCTCCGAGTGTTTGAATCGGTGATCATCAAAGATTGATGTTCACTATGAATAATGCCACCCTTAGACTAAAGTTATGCTGGTGTGAGAGTTTAATCCAGCATTAGTCACACTGATTGTTACTGGATGTTCAGAGAGTCTAGTTGGTCCACAGTAACATTTGTGTTATTTAGCATTAATAAACATGTGACAACATGTGTGTTTTTACTAGTGTAATTCACTTTCAGGCATTTGAATGGTTCCTTTGGGTTTCACTCAGTGCTGTGTTTCAAAATATGCCCAGAAACAGAGAGGTTTCTTATGACCAACATAAGGGAAATGTGAGTTGCGTTGGTGTCATGGTGCAGAAAGGCAGCCCTGCTGCATCACTCTGGGTTTGTGTGTCGCTGCAGCTTTGACCAAATAAGGACTTGAGACAAAACAAAGAGCTGCTGAGCCTGTTGAAAGTCTGAGGACAAGTTTTTATATGGTTTCATACTGAAACCTGTTTGCACCTCAATATGTTGTTCTTGAGTTTCAATTTCTTCTTCATGCTGAAGCTACTTTTAAAGACAAATCTTCTTTTTACAACCTCATTGAGTGATTGGTCGTTTGATCACCTAAAATTGATGTTTATTAAAAAATATTAAATATTTTATGTCTATCAACCTTCCATGTCAGATGTCAGCAAAATATTTAGTTTTTTTCTGTTTTA